>NC_082640.1:93082694-93389694 GCF_028023285.1 Balaenoptera ricei
TCACTTAACATTCACAAGGACTGCCGGGCTGTAAATGACACCTGCCCTCAGAAAAGGCCCTGGGGTAGGGAATAGCCAAGAAAATTCAACACATGACAAATTTTTCAAGCAGTCAATATGAAGAGGGATGTTGTACTCACTCTTTAAAAAGAAAAAGGAAAAGAAAACAAAAGACATGCCTAAAGCTCAGTATAAGGAATTGTTAGATGCATGCAAATCCAACCTCCAAAAAGGTTTCAGCTCACACCAGTCAAATGACCATCAGCAAAAAGTCTACAAACTATAAATGCTGAAGGGGTTTTAGAGAACTGTGTACCTTCTAGCTGCTGGTGGGATGAAGAGTGGTAACAGCACTAATGACAACAGAATGGAGGTGGTTTAAAAGGTAAAAATTGAGCTACCATATGATCCGGGAGGGAACCTTCTGGGCCTATAACCTAAGACCACCAGGATCGGAAAGACAGAGGCAGGCAAATGTGCACTGCAGCAATATTTAAACAGCCAAGACACAGAAGCAAAAAAAAGGTCCCGAAACAGATGAATGGACAAAGAAGAAGGGGTATATGTACAGAATGGAATATTAGCCACGCAAAAAATAAAACAATGCCATTTGCAGCACCACGGATGACCCTAGAGATAATCACACAACGTGAAGTAAGTCAGAATGCGAAAGACAAATGTCCTATGATATCACTTATGTTATCTGAAAATTCATAAAAATGAACAAATTTCCATAGAGAAAGACAATCTCAGACTGAGAAGGCAAACTTATGGTTGAGCCAATGCAAAGGTGTGAGGAGTGGATAAATTAGGATATTCGGGTTATCAAACATATACTAATACATATAAAATATATAATCACCAAAGACCTATGGAATACCAACAGTGGGCTACTCAACACTCTGTAATAACTTACATGGAAAAGGATACAAAGATCAATAGATATATGTATATGTGTAAACGAACAAGATTCTGCACACCTAGCACAAACGACATGTTTCAATCAAATTGGCTCTGATAAAAACTAAAAATTAAAGACACAAACAAGAATTAAGGAGGCTAAAACTTCTGGGGCTCTGTGCTGGCACATTCCACTCTAATCTGCAACGTAAAATCACATCTTCCAGGAAGGTTCTGTTACCTTAGCAAGCAGAGTTGGTAACGTACAAATGGTGCCACCCAACGCCGCTTCCTCAAACGGCAGCTTTAAATCCACTACTAATGGTCACTAATATTCACAAGGACTGCAGGGGTGTAAATGACACATGCCCTCAAAAAATGTCCTGCAGTAGGGAAGGGCCAAAGCAATTCAAAACACGGCAAATTTTTCAAGAGGGCAATTTGAAGTTGTAAGTTTAACTCAATCTTAAAAAAAAATAAAAAGGATATTGATGAAAGCTCAACATCAGGAATTCTTAGACGCATGCAAAAGCATTCCACACAAAGTTATCACCTCACACTAGTCAGAATGACCATCAGCAAAAAGTCTACAAACAATAGATGTTGAAGAAGTTGTGGAGAATAGCATGACCTATAGCTCTAAGTGGGATGTGAAGTGGTAACAGCCAATAATAGGAACAGAATGGCAGTGCGTTGAAAAGGTAAACATTGAGTTACCATATGGTCCGGAAGGCTCACTATTGGGCCTGGCACCTGTGAAGACCAGAATCAAAACGCCACAGATGGAACATCGTGTATTGCAGCAGTATTTACCATAGCCAAGACATGGAAGCAACAAAAATGTCCATCATCAGATGAATGGACGAAAGAGAGGTCCGTGTACACAATGGAATATCACACACAGAAAAGAATTGAAACAATGCCTTTTGCAGCACCATAGATGACGCTACAGATAATCATACAACTTGAAGTAAGTCACAAAGTGAGAGACACATATCCTATGATATCACGTATAGGTGTTATGTAAAAATTGATATTAATGAACTTATTTCCACAGAGAACGACACTCACATATTCAGAAAACAAACTTGTGGTTAACCAAATGGAAAGGTGTCAGGAATGTATAACGGAGGAGATTGGGTTTAACAGACATATGCTAATACTTATAAAATATCGAATCGCCAAAGACATACCAAATACCAAGAGAGGTCTACACAACATTCTGTAATAACCTATATGGAACAGGATCCAAACATGAAAAGATATATGTATCAATGAAACAGATTCTGTACACCTAGAACCAACACAACATTGCAACCAAATTTGCTCTGAGAAAAATAAAAATTAAACTAAGAATACCAACACCAAATAAGAAGACAGAAGTCTGAGGGGGTTTGTCCTGGCACATTCCACTCTAATTTGCGACCTACAAACAGGACTTCCAGGAAGGCTCTGTTGCCCTAGTAACCAGAGTTGGGAATATAGAAATGCCGCCGATTTGTGGCCGTTTCCTGCAACAGCAGCTTTAAACCCAGTGCTATTGGTCACTGCATATTCACAATTACTACAGGGTTGTAAATGACACCTGCCCTCAGAAAATGTCCTGGTGTAGATAATGGCCAAAAGAATTCAGAAGACGGCCAATGTTTTCAAGGAAACAGTTTGAAGAGGTAAGTTTTACTCTTTTCCTGTTACAAGAAAAAAAAACCGGACGTGGATAAAAGCTCAATATCGGGAATTATTAGGCGCATGCAAATCCAAAGTACAAAAAGGTATCACCACCGAACACTCAAAATGCCATCAGTAAAACGTCTACAAACAATAAATGCTGAAGGGGTTTTAGAGAACTGTGTACCCTCTACTTGCTGGTGGGATGTAAACTGGTAACAGCCAGTAGTGAGAACAGAATGGAGGTGCATTTAAAGGTAAAACTTGATCTACCATATGATCTAGTAGGCCCACTGCTGGCCCTATCCCCTGAGAAGACCAGAATCCGAAAGACACAGGCTGGCAATCCTGCACTGCATCAATATTTAGCAGAGCCAAGGCTTGGAAGCAACCAAAATGTCCATCAACCGATGAATGCACAAAGAAGAAGTGGTCCATGTACACAATGCAATATTCGCCATGGAAAAGAATGAAACACTGCTCTTTCCGGCACCATAGGTGAGCCTAGAGATAATCACAGAACATGAGGTAAGTCGGAAAGCAGACGACAAATATCCTGTGATATCACTACTAGGTGTTACCTAACAACTGACACAAGTGAACATATTTCCACAGAGAAAGAGACTCACAGACACAGAGAATAAACTAGGGTTTTCTAAACGGAAAGGTGGGAGGAATGGCTACATTAAGATTAGGGTTACCATACACATACAAATACATATTAAATACATATATCAAAAAGACCGATCCTATACCAAGGTAGGTCTACTGAACGCTCTGTAATAATTTACATGGGGGCTTCCTTGGTGGGGCGGTGGTTAAGAATCCGCCTGCCAATGCAGGGGACACAGGTTCGATCCCTGGTCCGCGAAGATCCCACATGCTGCAGAGCAATTAAGCCCGTGCACCACAACCACTGAGCCTGCGCTCTAGAGGCCACGAGCCACAACTACTGAGCCCACACGCCACAATGCCTGAAGTCCACACACCGAGAGCCCGTGCTGTGCAACAAGAGAAGCCACTGCAGTGAGCAGCCCGTGCACCGCAACGAAGACTAGCCCCCGCTCACTGCAACTAGAGAAAGCCCACATGCAGCAATGAAGACCCAATTCGGCCAATAAATAAATAAATAAATAAATAATATTTATTGCATACAATAATAATAATAATCATGGGAAGAGGATCTGTACATGAATAGATACATACAATGTTCAAGTGAACCTGATTGTGTGCACCTAGAACGCACAATATTCTAATCATTACCCCAATTAAAAAAATTAAAACCACTAACAACAATTAATGAGACATCAACTTATTGGAGTTTTTCCTGGCACATTCCATTCTAGTTTACAACCTAGGAACTTAAAGGAAGGCTCGGCTGCCCTAGTAACCAGATTTGGGAATGGAGAAATGCTGCCGCCCTGTGGCCTTTTGCCACAGCAGCAGCTTTAAACACAGGGCTAACGGTCACTTAATATTCACAGGAATTGTAGGGCTGTAAATGACACATGTCCTAAAAAAATGTCCTGGGGTAGGTAATGGCCAAAAAAGTTCAAAACACGGAAAATAAATTCAAGAAAACAATTTAAAGAGGTAAGTTTTACTCACTCTTCCATTTAAAAACAAAAGAAGAACATGGATCAAAGCTCAATATCGCGAATTATTGCTTGGATGTAAACCCAAACTACAAAAAGATATCGTCACCCAATTTTCAAAATGCCATCAGTAAAAATGTCGACAAACAATGAATGCTGACGGGTTTGTGGACAAATGCATACCCACTATGCTGTTGGTTGGAGGTAAACCGGTAACAGCTAATCATGAGAACAGAATGGAGCTGCATTTAAAAGGTAAAAGTTGAGCTACCATATGATGCGGCCGATCCCCTAATGGGCCTATAACCTACAAAGACCAGAATCAGAAACACACAGATAGGCAAACATGCACTGCGGCAATATTTACAATAGCCAAGACATGCAAGCAAACAAAATGTCCATCAACAGATAAATGGACAGAGAAGAAGTGGTATATGTACCGAATGGCATACTAGCCTCGGAAAAAAGTGAACAATCCCGTTTTCATGACTACAGATGAGCCTAGAAATAATCATATTATCTTAAGTAAGTCAAAAGGGAATGACAAATATCTTATGATATCCTTTATAGAGGTTAGCCTAAGATTGCTACCAATGAACATATTTCCACAGAAAAAAGACACTCACAGACTTAGAAAACAAACCAACGGTTAACCAAAATGAAAGGTGGGAGGATGGATAAATTAGGATTATGGGGGTAACATACATATACTAATGTATGTTAAATGTATATGAACATATGTCATATAAACTATATGAATTATGTAATCACCAATACATATAAAATACATAATGACCAAACACCTGCCAAATACCAAGGGAGGTCAACTCAACAGTCTGTAATAACATACATGGTAAGAGGATCCGAAGATGAACAGATATATGTATGAATAATTGACCAGATTCTGTACAGCCAGACAATCACAACACTCTATTCAAATTTACTTCGATAAGAAATAGAAATTAAATTTAAAAAACAAACATAAGTAAGGAGACATAAACTTCTGGGGGTTTGTCCGAGCACATTCCAGTCTAATTTACAACCGAGGAACACGACGTCCAGGAAGACTCTGTTGCCCTAGTAACAAGAGTTGAGAACGTAGAAATGCTGCCGCCTTGTGGCTGTTTCCCACAACAGCAACTGTAAACAGAGTGCTAATGGTCACTTAACATTCACAAGGACTGCCGGGCTGTAAATGACACCTGCCCTCAGAAAAGGCCCTGGGGTAGGGAATAGCCAAGAAAATTCAACACATGACAAATTTTTCAAGCAGTCAATATGAAGAGGGATGTTGTACTCACTCTTTAAAAAGAAAAAGGAAAAGAAAACAAAAGACATGCCTAAAGCTCAGTATAAGGAATTGTTAGATGCATGCAAATCCAACCTCCAAAAAGGTTTCAGCTCACACCAGTCAAATGACCATCAGCAAAAAGTCTACAAACTATAAATGCTGAAGGGGTTTTAGAGAACTGTGTACCTTCTAGCTGCTGGTGGGATGAAGAGTGGTAACAGCACTAACGACAACAGAATGGAGGTGGTTTCAAAGGTAAAAATTGAGCTACCATATGATCCGGCAGGGCACCTTCTGGGCCTATAACCTAAGACCACCAGGATCGGAAAGACAGAGGCAGGCAAAGGTGCACTGCAGCAATATTTAAATAGCCAAGACACGGAAGCAAAAAAAAGGTCCCGAAACAGATGAATGGACATAGAAGAAGTGGTATATGTACAGAATGGAATATTAGCCACGCAAAAAATAAAACAATGCCATTTGCAGCACCACGGATGACCCTAGAGATAATCACACAACGTGAAGTAAGTCAGAATGCGAAAGACAAATGTCCTATGATATCACTTATGTTATCTGAAAATTCATAAAAATGAACAAATTTCCATAGAGAAAGACAATCTCAGACTGAGAAGGCAAACTTATGGTTGAGCCAATGCAAAGGTGTGAGGAGTGGATAAATTAGGATATTCGGGTTATCAAACATATACTAATACATAT
Organism: Balaenoptera ricei; assembly: GCF_028023285.1. Lineage (NCBI taxonomy): Eukaryota > Metazoa > Chordata > Mammalia > Artiodactyla > Balaenopteridae > Balaenoptera > Balaenoptera ricei. The sequence goes on from NC_082640.1 coordinate 93,088,866, forward strand.
AAAATATATAATCACCAAAGACCTATGGAATACCAACAGTGGGCTACTCAACACTCTGTAATAACTTACATGGAAAAGGATACAAAGATCAATAGATATATGTATATGTGTAAACGAACAAGATTCTGCACACCTAGCACAAACGACATGTTTCAATCAAATTGGCTCTGATAAAAACTAAAAATTAAAGACACAAACAAGAATTAAGGAGGCTAAAACTTCTGGGGCTCTGTGCTGGCACATTCCACTCTAATCTGCAACGTAAAATCACATCTTCCAGGAAGGTTCTGTTACCTTAGCAAGCAGAGTTGGTAACGTACAAATGGTGCCACCCAACGCCGCTTCCTCAAACGGCAGCTTTAAATCCACTACTAATGGTCACTAATATTCACAAGGACTGCAGGGGTGTAAATGACACATGCCCTCAAAAAATGTCCTGCAGTAGGGAAGGGCCAAAGCAATTCAAAACACGGCAAATTTTTCAAGAGGGCAATTTGAAGTTGTAAGTTTAACTCAATCTTAAAAAAAAATAAAAAGGATATTGATGAAAGCTCAACATCAGGAATTCTTAGACGCATGCAAAAGCATTCCACACAAAGTTATCACCTCACACTAGTCAGAATGACCATCAGCAAAAACTCTACAAACAATAGATGTTGAAGAAGTTGTGGAGAATAGCATGACCTATAGCTCTAAGTGGGATGTGAAGTGGTAACAGCCAATAATAGGAACAGAATGGCAGTGCGTTGAAAAGGTAAACATTGAGTTACCATATGGTCCGGAAGGCTCACTATTGGGCCTGGCACCTGTGAAGACCAGAATCAAAACGACACAGATGGAACATCGTGTATTGCAGCAGTATTTACCATAGCCAAGACATGGAAGCAACAAAAATGTCCATCATCAGATGAATGGACGAAAGAGAGGTCCGTGTACACAATGGAATATCACACACAGAAAAGAATTGAAACAATGCCTTTTGCAGCACCATAGATGACGCTACAGATAATCATACAACTTGAAGTAAGTCACAAAGCGAGAGACACATATCCTATGATATCACGTATAGGTGTTATGTAAAAATTGATATTAATGAACTTATTTCCCCAGAGAAGGACACTCACATATTCAGAAAACAAACTTGTGGTTAACCAAATGGAAAGGTGTCAGGAATGTATAACGGAGGAGATTGGGTTTAACAGACATATGCTAATACTTATAAAATATCGAATCGCCAAAGACATACCAAATACCAAGAGAGGTCTACACAACATTCTGTAATAACCTATATGGAACAGGATCCAAACATGAAAAGATATATGTATCAATGAAACAGATTCTGTACACCTAGAACCAACACAACATTGCAACCAAATTTGCTCTGAGAAAAATAAAAATTAAACTAAGAATACCAACACCAAATAAGAAGACAGAAGTCTGAGGGGGTTTGTCCTGGCACATTCCACTCTAATTTGCGACCTACAAACAGGACTTCCAGGAAGGCTCTGTTGCCCTAGTAACCAGAGTTGGGAATATAGAAATGCCGCCGATTTCTGGCCGTTTCCTGCAACAGCAGCTTTAAACCCAGTGCTATTGGTCACTGCATATTCACAATTACTACAGGGTTGTAAATGACACCTGCCCTCAGAAAATGTCCTGCTGTAGGTAATGGCCAAAAGAATTCAGAAGACGGCCAATGTTTTCAAGGAAACAGTTTGAAGAGGTAAGTTTTACTCTTTTCCTGTTACAAGAAAAAAAAACCGGACGTGGATAAAAGCTCAATATCGGGAATTATTAGGCGCATGCAAATCCAAAGTACAAAAAGGTATCACCACCGAACACTCAAAATGCCATCAGTAAAACGTCTACAAACAATAAATGCTGAAGGGGTTTTAGAGAACTGTGTACCCTCTACTTGCTGGTGGGATGTAAACTGGTAACAGCCAGTAGTGAGAACAGAATGGAGGTGCATTTAAAGGTAAAACTTGATCTACCATATGATCTAGTAGGCCCACTGCTGGCCCTATCCCCTGAGAAGACCAGAATCCGAAAGACACAGGCTGGCAATCCTGCACTGCATCAATATTTAGCAGAGCCAAGGCTTGGAAGCAACCAAAATGTCCATCAACCGATGAATGCACAAAGAAGAAGTGGTCCATGTACACAATGGAATATTCGCCATGGAAAAGAATGAAACACTGCTCTTTCCGGCACCATAGGTGAGCCTAGAGATAATCACAGAACATGAGGTAAGTCGGAAAGCAGACGACAAATATCCTGTGATATCACTACTAGGTGTTACCTAACAACTGACACAAGTGAACATATTTCCACAGAGAAAGAGACTCACAGACACAGAGAATAAACTAGGGTTTTCTAAACGGAAAGGTGGGAGGAATGGCTACATTAAGATTAGGGTTACCATACACATACAAATACATATTAAATACATATATCAAAAAGACCGATCCTATACCAAGGTAGGTCTACTGAACGCTCTGTAATAATTTACATGGGGGCTTCCTTGGTGGGGCGGTGGTTAAGAATCCGCCTGCCAATGCAGGGGACACAGGTTCGATCCCTGGTCCGCGAAGATCCCACATGCTGCAGAGCAATTAAGCCCGTGCACCACAACCACTGAGCCTGCGCTCTAGAGGCCACGAGCCACAACTACTGAGCCCACACGCCACAATGCCTGAAGTCCACACACCGAGAGCCCGTGCTGTGCAACAAGAGAAGCCACTGCAGTGAGCAGCCCGTGCACCGCAACGAAGACTAGCCCCCGCTCACTGCAACTAGAGAAAGCCCACATGCAGCAATGAAGACCCAATTCGGCCAATAAATAAATAAATAAATAAATAATATTTATTGCATACAATAATAATAATAATCATGGGAAGAGGATCTGTACATGAATAGATACATACAATGTTCAAGTGAACCTGATTGTGTGCACCTAGAACGCACAATATTCTAATCATTACCCCAATTAAAAAAATTAAAACCACTAACAACAATTAATGAGACATCAACTTATTGGGGTTTTTCCTGGCACATTCCATTCTAGTTTACAACCTAGGAACTTAAAGGAAGACTCGCTGCCCTAGTAACCAAATTTGGGAATGGAGAAATGCTGCCGCCTTCAGGCCTTTTGCCACAGCAGCAGCTTTAAACACAGGGCTAACGGTCACTTAATATTCACAGGAATTGTAGGGCTGTAAATGACACATGTCCTAAAAAAATGTCCTGGGGTAGGTAATGGTCAAAAAAGTTCAAAACACGGAAAATATTTTCAAGAAAACAATTTAAAGAGGTAAGTTTTACTCACTCTTCCATTTAAAAACAAAAGAAGAACATGGATCAAAGCTCAATATCGCGAATTATTGCTTGGATGTAAACCCAAACTACAAAAAGATTTCGCCACCCAATTTTCAAAATGCCATCAGTAAAAATGTCGACAAACAATGAATGCTGACGGGTTTGTGGACAAATGCATACCCACTATGCTGTTGGTTGGAGGTAAACCGGTAACAGCTAATCATGAGGACAGAATGGAGCTGCATTTAAAAGGTAAAAGTTGAGCTACCATATGATGCGGCCGATCCCCTAATGGGCCTATAACCTACAAAGACCAGAATCAGAAACACACAGATAGGCAAACATGCACTGCGGCAATATTTACAATAGCCAAGACATGCAAGCAAACAAAATGTCCATCAACAGATAAATGGCCAGAGAAGAAGTGGTATATGTACCGAATGGCATACTAGCCTTGGAAAAAAGTGAACAATCCCGTTTTCATGACTACAGATGAGCCTAGAAATAATCATATTATCTTAAGTAAGTCAAAAGGGAATGACAAATATCTTATGATATCCTTTATAGAGGTTAGCCTAAGATTGCTACCAATGAACGTATTTCCACAGAAAAAAGACACTCACAGACTTATAAAACAAACCAACGGTTAACCAAAATGAAAGGTGGGAGGATGGATAAATTAGGATTATGGGGATAACATACATATACTAATGTATGTTAAATGTATATGAACATATGACATATAAACTATATGAATTATATAATCACCAATACATATAAAATACATAATGACCAAACACCTGCCAAATACCAAGGGAGGTCAACTCAACACTCTGTAATAACATACATGGTAAGAGGATCCGGAGATGAACAGATATATGTATGAATAATTGACCAGATTCTGTACAGCCAGACAACCACAACACTCTATTCAAATTTACTTCGATAAGAAATAGAAATTAAATTTAAAAAACAAACATAAGTAAGGAGACATAAACTTCTGGGGGTTTGTCCGAGCACATTCCAGTCTAATTTACAACCGAGGAACACGACGTCCAGGAAGACTCTGTTGCCCTAGTAACAAGAGTTGAGAACGTAGAAATGCTGCCGCCTTGTGGCTGTTTCCCACAACAGCAACTGTAAACAGAGTGCTAATGGTCACTTAACATTCACAAGGACTGCCGGGCTGTAAATGACACCTGCCCTCAGAAAAGGCCCTGGGGTAGGGAATAGCCAAGAAAATTCAACACATGACAAATTTTTCAAGCAGTCAATATGAAGAGGGATGTTGTACTCACTCTTTAAAAAGAAAAAGGAAAAGAAAACAAAAGACATGCCTAAAGCTCAGTATAAGGAATTGTTAGATGCATGCAGATCCAACCTCCAAAAAGGTTTCAGCTCACACCAGTCAAATGACCATCAGCAAAAAGTCTACAAACTATAAATGCTGAAGGGGTTTTAGAGAACTGTGTACCTTCTAGCTGCTGGTGGGATGAAGAGTGGTAACAGCACTAACGACAACAGAATGGAGGTGGTTTCAAAGGTAAAAATTGAGCTACCATATGATCCGGCAGGGCACCTTCTGGGCCTATAACCTAAGACCACCAGGATCGGAAAGACAGAGGCAGGCAAAGGTGCACTGCAGCAATATTTAAATAGCCAAGACACGGAAGCAAAAAAAAGGTCCCGAAACAGATGAATGGACATAGAAGAAGTGGTATATGTACAGAATGGAATATTAGCCACGCAAAAAATAAAACAATGCCATTTGCAGCACCACGGATGACCCTAGAGATAATCACACAACGTGAAGTAAGTCAGAATGCGAAAGACAAATGTCCTATGATATCACTTATGTTATCTGAAAATTCATAAAAATGAACAAATTTCCATAGAGAAAGACAATCTCAGACTGAGAAGGCAAACTTATGGTTGAGCCAATGCAAAGGTGTGAGGAGTGGATAAATTAGGATATTCGGGTTATCAAACATATACTAATACATATAAAATATATAATCACCAAAGACCTATGGAATACCAACAGTGGGCTACTCAACACTCTGTAATAACTTACATGGAAAAGGATACAAAGATCAATAGATATATGTATATGTGTAAACGAACAAGATTCTGCACACCTAGCACAAACGACATGTTTCAATCAAATTGGCTCTGATAAAAACTAAAAATTAAAGACACAAACAAGAATTAAGGAGGCTAAAACTTCTGGGGCTCTGTGCTGGCACATTCCACTCTAATCTGCAACGTAAAATCACATCTTCCAGGAAGGTTCTGTTACCTTAGCAAGCAGAGTTGGTAACGTACAAATGGTGCCACCCAACGCCGCTTCCTCAAACGGCAGCTTTAAATCCACTACTAATGGTCACTAATATTCACAAGGACTGCAGGGGTGTAAATGACACATGCCCTCAAAAAATGTCCTGCAGTAGGGAAGGGCCAAAGCAATTCAAAACACGGCAAATTTTTCAAGAGGGCAATTTGAAGTTGTAAGTTTAACTCAATCTTAAAAAAAAATAAAAAGGATATTGATGAAAGCTCAACATCAGGAATTCTTAGACGCATGCAAAAGCATTCCACACAAAGTTATCACCTCACACTAGTCAGAATGACCATCAGCAAAAACTCTACAAACAATAGATGTTGAAGAAGTTGTGGAGAATAGCATGACCTATAGCTCTAAGTGGGATGTGAAGTGGTAACAGCCAATAATAGGAACAGAATGGCAGTGCGTTGAAAAGGTAAACATTGAGTTACCATATGGTCCGGAAGGCTCACTATTGGGTCTGGCACCTGTGAAGACCAGAATCAAAACGACACAGATGGAACATCGTGTATTGCAGCAGTATTTACCATAGCCAAGACATGGAAGCAACAAAAATGTCCATCATCAGATGAATGGACGAAAGAGAGGTCCGTGTACACAATGGAATATCACACACAGAAAAGAATTGAAACAATGCCTTTTGCAGCACCATAGATGACGCTACAGATAATCATACAACTTGAAGTAAGTCACAAAGCGAGAGACACATATCCTATGATATCACGTATAGGTGTTATGTAAAAATTGATATTAATGAACTTATTTCCCCAGAGAAGGACACTCACATATTCAGAAAACAAACTTGTGGTTAACCAAATGGAAAGGTGTCAGGAATGTATAACGGAGGAGATTGGGTTTAACAGACATATGCTAATACTTATAAAATATCGAATCGCCAAAGACATACCAAATACCAAGAGAGGTCTACACAACATTCTGTAATAACCTATATGGAACAGGATCCAAACATGAAAAGATATATGTATCAATGAAACAGATTCTGTACACCTAGAACCAACACAACATTGCAACCAAATTTGCTCTGAGAAAAATAAAAATTAAACTAAGAATACCAACACCAAATAAGAAGACAGAAGTCTGAGGGGGTTTGTCCTGGCACATTCCACTCTAATTTGCGACCTACAAACAGGACTTCCAGGAAGGCTCTGTTGCCCTAGTAACCAGAGTTGGGAATATAGAAATGCCGCCGATTTGTGGCCGTTTCCTGCAACAGCAGCTTTAAACCCAGTGCTATTGGTCACTGCATATTCACAATTACTACAGGGTTGTAAATGACACCTGCCCTCAGAAAATGTCCTGCTGTAGGTAATGGCCAAAAGAATTCAGAAGACGGCCAATGTTTTCAAGGAAACAGTTTGAAGAGGTAAGTTTTACTCTTTTCCTGTTACAAGAAAAAAAAACCGGACGTGGATAAAAGCTCAATATCGGGAATTATTAGGCGCATGCAAATCCAAAGTACAAAAAGGTATCACCACCGAACACTCAAAATGCCATCAGTAAAACGTCTACAAACAATAAATGCTGAAGGGGTTTTAGAGAACTGTGTACCCTCTACTTGCTGGTGGGATGGAAACTGGTAACAGCCAGCAGTGAGAACAGAATGGAGGTGCATTTAAAGGTAAAACTTGATCTACCATATGATCTAGTAGGCCCACTGCTGGCCCTATCCCCTGAGAAGACCAGAATCCGAAAGACACAGGCTGGCAATCCTGCACTGCATCAATATTTAGCAGAGCCAAGGCTTGGAAGCAACCAAAATGTCCATCAACCGATGAATGCACAAAGAAGAAGTGGTCCATGTACACAATGGAATATTCGCCATGGAAAAGAATGAAACACTGCTCTTTCCGGCACCATAGGTGAGCCTAGAGATAATCACAGAACATGAGGTAAGTCGGAAAGCAGACGACAAATATCCTGTGATAGTTAGTGTTACCTAACAACTGACACAAGTGAACATATTTCCACAGAGAAAGAGACTCACAGACACAGAGAATAAACTAGGGTTTTCTAAACGGAAAGGTGGGAGGAATGGCTACATTAAGATTAGGGTTACCATACACATACAAATACATATTAAATACATATATCAAAAAGACCGATCCTATACCAAGGTAGGTCTACTGAACGCTCTGTAATAATTTACATGGGGGCTTCCTTGGTGGGGCGGTGGTTAAGAATCCGCCTGCCAATGCAGGGGACACAGGTTCGATCCCTGGTCCGCGAAGATCCCACATGCTGCAGAGCAATTAAGCCCATGCACCACAACCACTGAGCCTGCGCTCTAGAGGCCACGAGCCACAACTACTGAGCCCACACGCCACAACTCCTGAAGCCCACACGCCGAGAGCCCGTGCTGTGCAACAAGAGAAGCCACTGCAGTGAGCAGCCCGTGCACCGCAACGAAGACTAGCCCCCGCTCACTGCAACTAGAGAAAGCCCACATGCAGCAATGAAGACCCAATTCGGCCAATAGATAAATAAATAAATAAATAAATAAATAAATAAATAAATAAATAATATTTATTGCAAAAAATAATAATAATTTACATGGGAAGAGGATCTGTACATGAATAGATACATACAATGTTCAAGTGAACCTGATTGTGTGCACCTAGAACGCACAATATTCTAATCATTACCCCAATTAAAAAAATTAAAACCACTAACAACAATTAATGAGACATCAACTTATTGGGGTTTTTCCTGGCACATTCCATTCTAGTTTACAACCTAGGAACTTAAAGGAAGACTCGGCTGCCCTAGTAACCAGATTTGGGAATGGAGAAATGCTGCCGCCTTCAGGCCTTTTGCCACAGCAGCAGCTTTAAACACAGGGCTAACGGTCACTTAATATTCACAGGAATTGTAGGGCTGTAAATGACACATGTCCTAAAAAAATGTCCTGGGGTAGGTAATGGTCAAAAAAGTTCAAAACACGGAAAATATTTTCAAGAAAACAATTTAAAGAGGTAAGTTTTACTCACTCTTCCATTTAAAAACAAAAGAAGAACATGGATCAAAGCTCAATATCGCGAATTATTGCTTGGATGTAAACCCAAACTACAAAAAGATTTCGCCACCCAATTTTCAAAATGCCATCAGTAAAAATGTCGACAAACAATGAATGCTGACGGGTTTGTGGACAAATGCATACCCACTATGCTGTTGGTTGGAGGTAAACCGGTAACAGCTAATCATGAGGACAGAATGGAGCTGCATTTAAAAGGTAAAAGTTGAGCTACCATATGATGCGGCCGATCCCCTAATGGGCCTATAACCTACAAAGACCAGAATCAGAAACACACAGATAGGCAAACATGCACTGCGGCAATATTTACAATAGCCAAGACATGCAAGCAAACAAAATGTCCATCAACAGATAAATGGACAGAGAAGAAGTGGTATATGTACCGAATGGCATACTAGCCTTGGAAAAAAGTGAACAATCCCGTTTTCATGACTACAGATGAGCCTAGAAATAATCATATTATCTTAAGTAAGTCAAAAGGGAATGACAAATATCTTATGATATCCTTTATAGAGGTTAGCCTAAGATTGCTACCAATGAACGTATTTCCACAGAAAAAAGACACTCACAGACTTATAAAACAAACCAACGGTTAACCAAAATGAAAGGTGGGAGGATGGATAAATTAGGATTATGGGGATAACATACATATACTAATGTATGTTAAATGTATATGAACATATGACATATAAACTATATGAATTATATAATCACCAATACATATAAAATACATAATGACCAAACACCTGCCAAATACCAAGGGAGGTCAACTCAACACTCTGTAATAACATACATGGTAAGAGGATCCGGAGATGAACAGATATATGTATGAATAATTGACCAGATTCTGTACAGCCAGACAACCACAACACTCTATTCAAATTTACTTCGATAAGAAATAGAAATTAAATTTAAAAAACAAACATAAGTAAGGAGACATAAACTTCTGGGGGTTTGTCCGAGCACATTCCAGTCTAATTTACAACCGAGGAACACGACGTCCAGGAAGACTCTGTTGCCCTAGTAACAAGAGTTGAGAACGTAGAAATGCTGCCGCCTTGTGGCTGTTTCCCACAACAGCAACTGTAAACAGAGTGCTAATGGTCACTTAACATTCACAAGGACTGCCGGGCTGTAAATGACACCTGCCCTCAGAAAAGGCCCTGGGGTAGGGAATAGCCAAGAAAATTCAACACATGACAAATTTTTCAAGCAGTCAATATGAAGAGGGATGTTGTACTCACTCTTTAAAAAGAAAAAGGAAAAGAAAACAAAAGACATGCCTAAAGCTCAGTATAAGGAATTGTTAGATGCATGCAGATCCAACCTCCAAAAAGGTTTCAGCTCACACCAGTCAAATGACCATCAGCAAAAAGTCTACAAACTATAAATGCTGAAGGGGTTTTAGAGAACTGTGTACCTTCTAGCTGCTGGTGGGATGAAGAGTGGTAACAGCACTAACGACAACAGAATGGAGGTGGTTTCAAAGGTAAAAATTGAGCTACCATATGATCCGGCAGGGCACCTTCTGGGCCTATAACCTAAGACCACCAGGATCGGAAAGACAGAGGCAGGCAAAGGTGCACTGCAGCAATATTTAAATAGCCAAGACACGGAAGCAAAAAAAAGGTCCCGAAACAGATGAATGGACATAGAAGAAGTGGTATATGTACAGAATGGAATATTAGCCACGCAAAAAATAAAACAATGCCATTTGCAGCACCACGGATGACCCTAGAGATAATCACACAACGTGAAGTAAGTCAGAATGCGAAAGACAAATGTCCTATGATATCACTTATGTTATCTGAAAATTCATAAAAATGAACAAATTTCCATAGAGAAAGACAATCTCAGACTGAGAAGGCAAACTTATGGTTGAGCCAATGCAAAGGTGTGAGGAGTGGATAAATTAGGATATTCGGGTTATCAAACATATACTAATACATATAAAATATATAATCACCAAAGACCTATGGAATACCAACAGTGGGCTACTCAACACTCTGTAATAACTTACATGGAAAAGGATACAAAGATCAATAGATATATGTATATGTGTAAACGAACAAGATTCTGCACACCTAGCACAAACGACATGTTTCAATCAAATTGGCTCTGATAAAAACTAAAAATTAAAGACACAAACAAGAATTAAGGAGGCTAAAACTTCTGGGGCTCTGTGCTGGCACATTCCACTCTAATCTGCAACGTAAAATCACATCTTCCAGGAAGGTTCTGTTACCTTAGCAAGCAGAGTTGGTAACGTACAAATGGTGCCACCCAACGCCGCTTCCTCAAACGGCAGCTTTAAATCCACTACTAATGGTCACTAATATTCACAAGGACTGCAGGGGTGTAAATGACACATGCCCTCAAAAAATGTCCTGCAGTAGGGAAGGGCCAAAGCAATTCAAAACACGGCAAATTTTTCAAGAGGGCAATTTGAAGTTGTAAGTTTAACTCAATCTTAAAAAAAAATAAAAAGGATATTGATGAAAGCTCAACATCAGGAATTCTTAGACGCATGCAAAAGCATTCCACACAAAGTTATCACCTCACACTAGTCAGAATGACCATCAGCAAAAACTCTACAAACAATAGATGTTGAAGAAGTTGTGGAGAATAGCATGACCTATAGCTCTAAGTGGGATGTGAAGTGGTAACAGCCAATAATAGGAACAGAATGGCAGTGCGTTGAAAAGGTAAACATTGAGTTACCATATGGTCCGGAAGGCTCACTATTGGGCCTGGCACCTGTGAAGACCAGAATCAAAACGACACAGATGGAACATCGTGTATTGCAGCAGTATTTACCATAGCCAAGACATGGAAGCAACAAAAATGTCCATCATCAGATGAATGGACGAAAGAGAGGTCCGTGTACACAATGGAATATCACACACAGAAAAGAATTGAAACAATGCCTTTTGCAGCACCATAGATGACGCTACAGATAATCATACAACTTGAAGTAAGTCACAAAGCGAGAGACACATATCCTATGATATCACGTATAGGTGTTATGTAAAAATTGATATTAATGAACTTATTTCCCCAGAGAAGGACACTCACATATTCAGAAAACAAACTTGTGGTTAACCAAATGGAAAGGTGTCAGGAATGTATAACGGAGGAGATTGGGTTTAACAGACATATGCTAATACTTATAAAATATCGAATCGCCAAAGACATACCAAATACCAAGAGAGGTCTACACAACATTCTGTAATAACCTATATGGAACAGGATCCAAACATGAAAAGATATATGTATCAATGAAACAGATTCTGTACACCTAGAACCAACACAACATTGCAACCAAATTTGCTCTGAGAAAAATAAAAATTAAACTAAGAATACCAACACCAAATAAGAAGACAGAAGTCTGAGGGGGTTTGTCCTGGCACATTCCACTCTAATTTGCGACCTACAAACAGGACTTCCAGGAAGGCTCTGTTGCCCTAGTAACCAGAGTTGGGAATATAGAAATGCCGCCGATTTGTGGCCGTTTCCTGCAACAGCAGCTTTAAACCCAGTGCTATTGGTCACTGCATATTCACAATTACTACAGGGTTGTAAATGACACCTGCCCTCAGAAAATGTCCTGCTGTAGGTAATGGCCAAAAGAATTCAGAAGACGGCCAATGTTTTCAAGGAAACAGTTTGAAGAGGTAAGTTTTACTCTTTTCCTGTTACAAGAAAAAAAAACCGGACGTGGATAAAAGCTCAATATCGGGAATTATTAGGCGCATGCAAATCCAAAGTACAAAAAGGTATCACCACCGAACACTCAAAATGCCATCAGTAAAACGTCTACAAACAATAAATGCTGAAGGGGTTTTAGAGAACTGTGTACCCTCTACTTGCTGGTGGGATGGAAACTGGTAACAGCCAGTAGTGAGAACAGAATGGAGGTGCATTTAAAGGTAAAACTTGATCTACCATATGATCTAGTAGGCCCACTGCTGGCCCTATCCCCTGAGAAGACCAGAATCCGAAAGACACAGGCTGGCAATCCTGCACTGCATCAATATTTAGCAGAGCCAAGGCTTGGAAGCAACCAAAATGTCCATCAACCGATGAATGCACAAAGAAGAAGTGGTCCATGTACACAATGCAATATTCGCCATGGAAAAGAATGAAACACTGCTCTTTCCGGCACCATAGGTGAGCCTAGAGATAATCACAGAACATGAGGTAAGTCGGAAAGCAGACGACAAATATCCTGTGATATCACTACTAGGTGTTACCTAACAACTGACACAAGTGAACATATTTCCACAGAGAAAGAGACTCACAGACACAGAGAATAAACTAGGGTTTTCTAAACGGAAAGGTGGGAGGAATGGCTACATTAAGATTAGGGTTACCATACACATACAAATACATATTAAATACATATATCAAAAAGACCGATCCTATACCAAGGTAGGTCTACTGAACGCTCTGTAATAATTTACATGGGGGCTTCCTTGGTGGGGCGGTGGTTAAGAATCCGCCTGCCAATGCAGGGGACACAGGTTCGATCCCTGGTCCGCGAAGATCCCACATGCTGCAGAGCAATTAAGCCCGTGCACCACAACCACTGAGCCTGCGCTCTAGAGGCCACGAGCCACAACTACTGAGCCCACACGCCACAATGCCTGAAGTCCACACACCGAGAGCCCGTGCTGTGCAACAAGAGAAGCCACTGCAGTGAGCAGCCCGTGCACCGCAACGAAGACTAGCCCCCGCTCACTGCAACTAGAGAAAGCCCACATGCAGCAATGAAGACCCAATTCGGCCAATAAATAAATAAATAAATAAATAATATTTATTGCATACAATAATAATAATAATCATGGGAAGAGGATCTGTACATGAATAGATACATACAATGTTCAAGTGAACCTGATTGTGTGCACCTAGAACGCACAATATTCTAATCATTACCCCAATTAAAAAAATTAAAACCACTAACAACAATTAATGAGACATCAACTTATTGGGGTTTTTCCTGGCACATTCCATTCTAGTTTACAACCTAGGAACTTAAAGGAAGACTCGGCTGCCCTAGTAACCAAATTTGGGAATGGAGAAATGCTGCCGCCTTCAGGCCTTTTGCCACAGCAGCAGCTTTAAACACAGGGCTAACGGTCACTTAATATTCACAGGAATTGTAGGGCTGTAAATGACACATGTCCTAAAAAAATGTCCTGGGGTAGGTAATGGTCAAAAAAGTTCAAAACACGGAAAATATTTTCAAGAAAACAATTTAAAGAGGTAAGTTTTACTCACTCTTCCATTTAAAAACAAAAGAAGAACATGGATCAAAGCTCAATATCGCGAATTATTGCTTGGATGTAAACCCAAACTACAAAAAGATTTCGCCACCCAATTTTCAAAATGCCATCAGTAAAAATGTCGACAAACAATGAATGCTGACGGGTTTGTGGACAAATGCATACCCACTATGCTGTTGGTTGGAGGTAAACCGGTAACAGCTAATCATGAGGACAGAATGGAGCTGCATTTAAAAGGTAAAAGTTGAGCTACCATATGATGCGGCCGATCCCCTAATGGGCCTATAACTTACAAAGACCAGAATCAGAAACACACAGATAGGCAAACATGCACTGCGGCAATATTTACAATAGCCAAGACATGCAAGCAAACAAAATGTCCATCAACAGATAAATGGACAGAGAAGAAGTGGTATATGTACCGAATGGCATACTAGCCTTGGAAAAAAGTGAACAATCCCGTTTTCATGACTACAGATGAGCCTAGAAATAATCATATTATCTTAAGTAAGTCAAAAGGGAATGACAAATATCTTATGATATCCTTTATAGAGGTTAGCCTAAGATTGCTACCAATGAACGTATTTCCACAGAAAAAAGACACTCACAGACTTATAAAACAAACCAACGGTTAACCAAAATGAAAGGTGGGAGGATGGATAAATTAGGATTATGGGGATAACATACATATACTAATGTATGTTAAATGTATATGAACATATGACATATAAACTATATGAATTATATAATCACCAATACATATAAAATACATAATGACCAAACACCTGCCAAATACCAAGGGAGGTCAACTCAACACTCTGTAATAACATACATGGTAAGAGGATCCGGAGATGAACAGATATATGTATGAATAATTGACCAGATTCTGTACAGCCAGACAACCACAACACTCTATTCAAATTTACTTCGATAAGAAATAGAAATTAAATTTAAAAAACAAACATAAGTAAGGAGACATAAACTTCTGGGGGTTTGTCCGAGCACATTCCAGTCTAATTTACAACCGAGGAACACGACGTCCAGGAAGACTCTGTTGCCCTAGTAACAAGAGTTGAGAACGTAGAAATGCTGCCGCCTTGTGGCTGTTTCCCACAACAGCAACTGTAAACAGAGTGCTAATGGTCACTTAACATTCACAAGGACTGCCGGGCTGTAAATGACACCTGCCCTCAGAAAAGGCCCTGGGGTAGGGAATAGCCAAGAAAATTCAACACATGACAAATTTTTCAAGCAGTCAATATGAAGAGGGATGTTGTACTCACTCTTTAAAAAGAAAAAGGAAAAGAAAACAAAAGACATGCCTAAAGCTCAGTATAAGGAATTGTTAGATGCATGCAAATCCAACCTCCAAAAAGGTTTCAGCTCACACCAGTCAAATGACCATCAGCAAAAAGTCTACAAACTATAAATGCTGAAGGGGTTTTAGAGAACTGTGTACCTTCTAGCTGCTGGTGGGATGAAGAGTGGTAACAGCACTAACAACAACAGAATGGAGGTGGTTTCAAAGGTAAAAATTGAGCTACCATATGATCCGGCAGGGCACCTTCTGGGCCTA
Source organism: Balaenoptera ricei (assembly GCF_028023285.1). Taxonomy (NCBI): domain Eukaryota; kingdom Metazoa; phylum Chordata; class Mammalia; order Artiodactyla; family Balaenopteridae; genus Balaenoptera; species Balaenoptera ricei. The sequence goes on from NC_082640.1 coordinate 93,104,441, forward strand.
TAACCTAAGACCACCAGGATCGGAAAGACAGAGGCAGGCAAAGGTGCACTGCAGCAATATTTAAATAGCCAAGACACGGAAGCAAAAAAAAGGTCCCGAAACAGATGAATGGACATAGAAGAAGTGGTATATGTACAGAATGGAATATTAGCCACGCAAAAAATAAAACAATGCCATTTGCAGCACCACGGATGACCCTAGAGATAATCACACAACGTGAAGTAAGTCAGAATGCGAAAGACAAATGTCCTATGATATCACTTATGTTATCTGAAAATTCATAAAAATGAACAAATTTCCATAGAGAAAGACAATCTCAGACTGAGAAGGCAAACTTATGGTTGAGCCAATGCAAAGGTGTGAGGAGTGGATAAATTAGGATATTCGGGTTATCAAACATATACTAATACATATAAAATATATAATCACCAAAGACCTATGGAATACCAACAGTGGGCTACTCAACACTCTGTAATAACTTACATGGAAAAGGATACAAAGATCAATAGATATATGTATATGTGTAAACGAACAAGATTCTGCACACCTAGCACAAACGACATGTTTCAATCAAATTGGCTCTGATAAAAACTAAAAATTAAAGACACAAACAAGAATTAAGGAGGCTAAAACTTCTGGGGCTCTGTGCTGGCACATTCCACTCTAATCTGCAACGTAAAATCACATCTTCCAGGAAGGTTCTGTTACCTTAGCAAGCAGAGTTGGTAACGTACAAATGGTGCCACCCAACGCCGCTTCCTCAAACGGCAGCTTTAAATCCACTACTAATGGTCACTAATATTCACAAGGACTGCAGGGGTGTAAATGACACATGCCCTCAAAAAATGTCCTGCAGTAGGGAAGGGCCAAAGCAATTCAAAACACGGCAAATTTTTCAAGAGGGCAATTTGAAGTTGTAAGTTTAACTCAATCTTAAAAAAAAATAAAAAGGATATTGATGAAAGCTCAACATCAGGAATTCTTAGACGCATGCAAAAGCATTCCACACAAAGTTATCACCTCACACTAGTCAGAATGACCATCAGCAAAAACTCTACAAACAATAGATGTTGAAGAAGTTGTGGAGAATAGCATGACCTATAGCTCTAAGTGGGATGTGAAGTGGTAACAGCCAATAATAGGAACAGAATGGCAGTGCGTTGAAAAGGTAAACATTGAGTTACCATATGGTCCGGAAGGCTCACTATTGGGCCTGGCACCTGTGAAGACCAGAATCAAAACGACACAGATGGAACATCGTGTATTGCAGCAGTATTTACCATAGCCAAGACATGGAAGCAACAAAAATGTCCATCATCAGATGAATGGACGAAAGAGAGGTCCGTGTACACAATGGAATATCACACACAGAAAAGAATTGAAACAATGCCTTTTGCAGCACCATAGATGACGCTACAGATAATCATACAACTTGAAGTAAGTCACAAAGCGAGAGACACATATCCTATGATATCACGTATAGGTGTTATGTAAAAATTGATATTAATGAACTTATTTCCCCAGAGAAGGACACTCACATATTCAGAAAACAAACTTGTGGTTAACCAAATGGAAAGGTGTCAGGAATGTATAACGGAGGAGATTGGGTTTAACAGACATATGCTAATACTTATAAAATATCGAATCGCCAAAGACATACCAAATACCAAGAGAGGTCTACACAACATTCTGTAATAACCTATATGGAACAGGATCCAAACATGAAAAGATATATGTATCAATGAAACAGATTCTGTACACCTAGAACCAACACAACATTGCAACCAAATTTGCTCTGAGAAAAATAAAAATTAAACTAAGAATACCAACACCAAATAAGAAGACAGAAGTCTGAGGGGGTTTGTCCTGGCACATTCCACTCTAATTTGCGACCTACAAACAGGACTTCCAGGAAGGCTCTGTTGCCCTAGTAACCAGAGTTGGGAATATAGAAATGCCGCCGATTTGTGGCCGTTTCCTGCAACAGCAGCTTTAAACCCAGTGCTATTGGTCACTGCATATTCACAATTACTACAGGGTTGTAAATGACACCTGCCCTCAGAAAATGTCCTGCTGTAGGTAATGGCCAAAAGAATTCAGAAGACGGCCAATGTTTTCAAGGAAACAGTTTGAAGAGGTAAGTTTTACTCTTTTCCTGTTACAAGAAAAAAAAACCGGACGTGGATAAAAGCTCAATATCGGGAATTATTAGGCGCATGCAAATCCAAAGTACAAAAAGGTATCACCACCGAACACTCAAAATGCCATCAGTAAAACGTCTACAAACAATAAATGCTGAAGGGGTTTTAGAGAACTGTGTACCCTCTACTTGCTGGTGGGATGGAAACTGGTAACAGCCAGTAGTGAGAACAGAATGGAGGTGCATTTAAAGGTAAAACTTGATCTACCATATGATCTAGTAGGCCCACTGCTGGCCCTATCCCCTGAGAAGACCAGAATCCGAAAGACACAGGCTGGCAATCCTGCACTGCATCAATATTTAGCAGAGCCAAGGCTTGGAAGCAACCAAAATGTCCATCAACCGATGAATGCACAAAGAAGAAGTGGTCCATGTACACAATGCAATATTCGCCATGGAAAAGAATGAAACACTGCTCTTTCCGGCACCATAGGTGAGCCTAGAGATAATCACAGAACATGAGGTAAGTCGGAAAGCAGACGACAAATATCCTGTGATATCACTACTAGGTGTTACCTAACAACTGACACAAGTGAACATATTTCCACAGAGAAAGAGACTCACAGACACAGAGAATAAACTAGGGTTTTCTAAACGGAAAGGTGGGAGGAATGGCTACATTAAGATTAGGGTTACCATACACATACAAATACATATTAAATACATATATCAAAAAGACCGATCCTATACCAAGGTAGGTCTACTGAACGCTCTGTAATAATTTACATGGGGGCTTCCTTGGTGGGGCGGTGGTTAAGAATCCGCCTGCCAATGCAGGGGACACAGGTTCGATCCCTGGTCCGCGAAGATCCCACATGCTGCAGAGCAATTAAGCCCGTGCACCACAACCACTGAGCCTGCGCTCTAGAGGCCACGAGCCACAACTACTGAGCCCACACGCCACAATGCCTGAAGTCCACACACCGAGAGCCCGTGCTGTGCAACAAGAGAAGCCACTGCAGTGAGCAGCCCGTGCACCGCAACGAAGACTAGCCCCCGCTCACTGCAACTAGAGAAAGCCCACATGCAGCAATGAAGACCCAATTCGGCCAATAAATAAATAAATAAATAAATAATATTTATTGCATACAATAATAATAATAATCATGGGAAGAGGATCTGTACATGAATAGATACATACAGTGTTCAAGTGAACCTGATTGTGTGCACCTAGAACGCACAATATTCTAATCATTACCCCAATTAAAAAAATTAAAACCACTAACAACAATTAATGAGACATCAACTTATTGGGGTTTTTCCTGGCACATTCCATTCTAGTTTACAACCTAGGAACTTAAAGGAAGACTCGGCTGCCCTAGTAACCAGATTTGGGAATGGAGAAATGCTGCCGCCTTCAGGCCTTTTGCCACAGCAGCAGCTTTAAACACAGGGCTAACGGTCACTTAATATTCACAGGAATTGTAGGGCTGTAAATGACACATGTCCTAAAAAAATGTCCTGGGGTAGGTAATGGTCAAAAAAGTTCAAAACACGGAAAATATTTTCAAGAAAACAATTTAAAGAGGTAAGTTTTACTCACTCTTCCATTTAAAAACAAAAGAAGAACATGGATCAAAGCTCAATATCGCGAATTATTGCTTGGATGTAAACCCAAACTACAAAAAGATTTCGCCACCCAATTTTCAAAATGCCATCAGTAAAAATGTCGACAAACAATGAATGCTGACGGGTTTGTGGACAAATGCATACCCACTATGCTGTTGGTTGGAGGTAAACCGGTAACAGCTAATCATGAGGACAGAATGGAGCTGCATTTAAAAGGTAAAAGTTGAGCTACCATATGATGCGGCCGATCCCCTAATGGGCCTATAACCTACAAAGACCAGAATCAGAAACACACAGATAGGCAAACATGCACTGCGGCAATATTTACAATAGCCAAGACATGCAAGCAAACAAAATGTCCATCAACAGATAAATGGACAGAGAAGAAGTGGTATATGTACCGAATGGCATACTAGCCTTGGAAAAAAGTGAACAATCCCGTTTTCATGACTACAGATGAGCCTAGAAATAATCATATTATCTTAAGTAAGTCAAAAGGGAATGACAAATATCTTATGATATCCTTTATAGAGGTTAGCCTAAGATTGCTACCAATGAACGTATTTCCACAGAAAAAAGACACTCACAGACTTATAAAACAAACCAACGGTTAACCAAAATGAAAGGTGGGAGGATGGATAAATTAGGATTATGGGGATAACATACATATACTAATGTATGTTAAATGTATATGAACATATGACATATAAACTATATGAATTATATAATCACCAATACATATAAAATACATAATGACCAAACACCTGCCAAATACCAAGGGAGGTCAACTCAACACTCTGTAATAACATACATGGTAAGAGGATCCGGAGATGAACAGATATATGTATGAATAATTGACCAGATTCTGTACAGCCAGACAACCACAACACTCTATTCAAATTTACTTCGATAAGAAATAGAAATTAAATTTAAAAAACAAACATAAGTAAGGAGACATAAACTTCTGGGGGTTTGTCCGAGCACATTCCAGTCTAATTTACAACCGAGGAACACGACGTCCAGGAAGACTCTGTTGCCCTAGTAACAAGAGTTGAGAACGTAGAAATGCTGCCGCCTTGTGGCTGTTTCCCACAACAGCAACTGTAAACAGAGTGCTAATGGTCACTTAACATTCACAAGGACTGCCGGGCTGTAAATGACACCTGCCCTCAGAAAAGGCCCTGGGGTAGGGAATAGCCAAGAAAATTCAACACATGACAAATTTTTCAAGCAGTCAATATGAAGAGGGATGTTGTACTCACTCTTTAAAAAGAAAAAGGAAAAGAAAACAAAAGACATGCCTAAAGCTCAGTATAAGGAATTGTTAGATGCATGCAAATCCAACCTCCAAAAAGGTTTCAGCTCACACCAGTCAAATGACCATCAGCAAAAAGTCTACAAACTATAAATGCTGAAGGGGTTTTAGAGAACTGTGTACCTTCTAGCTGCTGGTGGGATGAAGAGTGGTAACAGCACTAACGACAACAGAATGGAGGTGGTTTCAAAGGTAAAAATTGAGCTACCATATGATCCGGCAGGGCACCTTCTGGGCCTATAACCTAAGACCACCAGGATCGGAAAGACAGAGGCAGGCAAAGGTGCACTGCAGCAATATTTAAATAGCCAAGACACGGAAGCAAAAAAAAGGTCCCGAAACAGATGAATGGACATAGAAGAAGTGGTATATGTACAGAATGGAATATTAGCCACGCAAAAAATAAAACAATGCCATTTGCAGCACCACGGATGACCCTAGAGATAATCACACAACGTGAAGTAAGTCAGAATGCGAAAGACAAATGTCCTATGATATCACTTATGTTATCTGAAAATTCATAAAAATGAACAAATTTCCATAGAGAAAGACAATCTCAGACTGAGAAGGCAAACTTATGGTTGAGCCAATGCAAAGGTGTGAGGAGTGGATAAATTAGGATATTCGGGTTATCAAACATATACTAATACATATAAAATATATAATCACCAAAGACCTATGGAATACCAACAGTGGGCTACTCAACACTCTGTAATAACTTACATGGAAAAGGATACAAAGATCAATAGATATATGTATATGTGTAAACGAACAAGATTCTGCACACCTAGCACAAACGACATGTTTCAATCAAATTGGCTCTGATAAAAACTAAAAATTAAAGACACAAACAAGAATTAAGGAGGCTAAAACTTCTGGGGCTCTGTGCTGGCACATTCCACTCTAATCTGCAACGTAAAATCACATCTTCCAGGAAGGTTCTGTTACCTTAGCAAGCAGAGTTGGTAACGTACAAATGGTGCCACCCAACGCCGCTTCCTCAAACGGCAGCTTTAAATCCACTACTAATGGTCACTAATATTCACAAGGACTGCAGGGGTGTAAATGACACATGCCCTCAAAAAATGTCCTGCAGTAGGGAAGGGCCAAAGCAATTCAAAACACGGCAAATTTTTCAAGAGGGCAATTTGAAGTTGTAAGTTTAACTCAATCTTAAAAAAAAATAAAAAGGATATTGATGAAAGCTCAACATCAGGAATTCTTAGACGCATGCAAAAGCATTCCACACAAAGTTATCACCTCACACTAGTCAGAATGACCATCAGCAAAAACTCTACAAACAATAGATGTTGAAGAAGTTGTGGAGAATAGCATGACCTATAGCTCTAAGTGGGATGTGAAGTGGTAACAGCCAATAATAGGAACAGAATGGCAGTGCGTTGAAAAGGTAAACATTGAGTTACCATATGGTCCGGAAGGCTCACTATTGGGCCTGGCACCTGTGAAGACCAGAATCAAAACGACACAGATGGAACATCGTGTATTGCAGCAGTATTTACCATAGCCAAGACATGGAAGCAACAAAAATGTCCATCATCAGATGAATGGACGAAAGAGAGGTCCGTGTACACAATGGAATATCACACACAGAAAAGAATTGAAACAATGCCTTTTGCAGCACCATAGATGACGCTACAGATAATCATACAACTTGAAGTAAGTCACAAAGCGAGAGACACATATCCTATGATATCACGTATAGGTGTTATGTAAAAATTGATATTAATGAACTTATTTCCACAGAGAACGACACTCACATATTCAGAAAACAAACTTGTGGTTAACCAAATGGAAAGGTGTGAGGAATGTATAACGGAGGAGATTGGGTTTAACAGACATATGCTAATACTTATAAAATATCGAATCGCCAAAGACATACCAAATACCAAGAGAGGTCTACACAACATTCTGTAATAACCTATATGGAACAGGATCCAAACATGAAAAGATATATGTATCAATGAAACAGATTCTGTACACCTAGAACCAACACAACATTGCAACCAAATTTGCTCTGAGAAAAATAAAAATTAAACTAAGAATACCAACACCAAATAAGAAGACAGAAGTCTGAGGGGGTTTGTCCTGGCACATTCCACTCTAATTTGCGACCTACAAACAGGACTTCCAGGAAGGCTCTGTTGCCCTAGTAACCAGAGTTGGGAATATAGAAATGCCGCCGATTTGTGGCCGTTTCCTGCAACAGCAGCTTTAAACCCAGTGCTATTGGTCACTGCATATTCACAATTACTACAGGGTTGTAAATGACACCTGCCCTCAGAAAATGTCCTGGTGTAGATAATGGCCAAAAGAATTCAGAAGACGGCCAATGTTTTCAAGGAAACAGTTTGAAGAGGTAAGTTTTACTCTTTTCCTGTTACAAGAAAAAAAAACCGGACGTGGATAAAAGCTCAATATCGGGAATTATTAGGCGCATGCAAATCCAAAGTACAAAAAGGTATCACCACCGAACACTCAAAATGCCATCAGTAAAACGTCTACAAACAATAAATGCTGAAGGGGTTTTAGAGAACTGTGTACCCTCTACTTGCTGGTGGGATGTAAACTGGTAACAGCCAGTAGTGAGAACAGAATGGAGGTGCATTTAAAGGTAAAACTTGATCTACCATATGATCTAGTAGGCCCACTGCTGGCCCTATCCCCTGAGAAGACCAGAATCCGAAAGACACAGGCTGGCAATCCTGCACTGCATCAATATTTAGCAGAGCCAAGGCTTGGAAGCAACCAAAATGTCCATCAACCGATGAATGCACAAAGAAGAAGTGGTCCATGTACACAATGCAATATTCGCCATGGAAAAGAATGAAACACTGCTCTTTCCGGCACCATAGGTGAGCCTAGAGATAATCACAGAACATGAGGTAAGTCGGAAAGCAGACGACAAATATCCTGTGATATCACTACTAGGTGTTACCTAACAACTGACACAAGTGAACATATTTCCACAGAGAAAGAGACTCACAGACACAGAGAATAAACTAGGGTTTTCTAAACGGAAAGGTGGGAGGAATGGCTACATTAAGATTAGGGTTACCATACACATACAAATACATATTAAATACATATATCAAAAAGACCGATCCTATACCAAGGTAGGTCTACTGAACGCTCTGTAATAATTTACATGGGGGCTTCCTTGGTGGGGCGGTGGTTAAGAATCCGCCTGCCAATGCAGGGGACACAGGTTCGATCCCTGGTCCGCGAAGATCCCACATGCTGCAGAGCAATTAAGCCCGTGCACCACAACCACTGAGCCTGCGCTCTAGAGGCCACGAGCCACAACTACTGAGCCCACACGCCACAATGCCTGAAGTCCACACACCGAGAGCCCGTGCTGTGCAACAAGAGAAGCCACTGCAGTGAGCAGCCCGTGCACCGCAACGAAGACTAGCCCCCGCTCACTGCAACTAGAGAAAGCCCACATGCAGCAATGAAGACCCAATTCGGCCAATAAATAAATAAATAAATAAATAATATTTATTGCATACAATAATAATAATAATCATGGGAAGAGGATCTGTACATGAATAGATACATACAATGTTCAAGTGAACCTGATTGTGTGCACCTAGAACGCACAATATTCTAATCATTACCCCAATTAAAAAAATTAAAACCACTAACAACAATTAATGAGACATCAACTTATTGGGGTTTTTCCTGGCACATTCCATTCTAGTTTACAACCTAGGAACTTAAAGGAAGACTCGGCTGCCCTAGTAACCAGATTTGGGAATGGAGAAATGCTGCCGCCTTCAGGCCTTTTGCCACAGCAGCAGCTTTAAACACAGGGCTAACGGTCACTTAATATTCACAGGAATTGTAGGGCTGTAAATGACACATGTCCTAAAAAAATGTCCTGGGGTAGGTAATGGTCAAAAAAGTTCAAAACACGGAAAATATTTTCAAGAAAACAATTTAAAGAGGTAAGTTTTACTCACTCTTCCATTTAAAAACAAAAGAAGAACATGGATCAAAGCTCAATATCGCGAATTATTGCTTGGATGTAAACCCAAACTACAAAAAGATTTCGCCACCCAATTTTCAAAATGCCATCAGTAAAAATGTCGACAAACAATGAATGCTGACGGGTTTGTGGACAAATGCATACCCACTATGCTGTTGGTTGGAGGTAAACCGGTAACAGCTAATCATGAGGACAGAATGGAGCTGCATTTAAAAGGTAAAAGTTGAGCTACCATATGATGCGGCCGATCCCCTAATGGGCCTATAACCTACAAAGACCAGAATCAGAAACACACAGATAGGCAAACATGCACTGCGGCAATATTTACAATAGCCAAGACATGCAAGCAAACAAAATGTCCATCAACAGATAAATGGACAGAGAAGAAGTGGTATATGTACCGAATGGCATACTAGCCTTGGAAAAAAGTGAACAATCCCGTTTTCATGACTACAGATGAGCCTAGAAATAATCATATTATCTTAAGTAAGTCAAAAGGGAATGACAAATATCTTATGATATCCTTTATAGAGGTTAGCCTAAGATTGCTACCAATGAACGTATTTCCACAGAAAAAAGACACTCACAGACTTATAAAACAAACCAACGGTTAACCAAAATGAAAGGTGGGAGGATGGATAAATTAGGATTATGGGGATAACATACATATACTAATGTATGTTAAATGTATATGAACATATGACATATAAACTATATGAATTATATAATCACCAATACATATAAAATACATAATGACCAAACACCTGCCAAATACCAAGGGAGGTCAACTCAACACTCTGTAATAACATACATGGTAAGAGGATCCGGAGATGAACAGATATATGTATGAATAATTGACCAGATTCTGTACAGCCAGACAACCACAACACTCTATTCAAATTTACTTCGATAAGAAATAGAAATTAAATTTAAAAAACAAACATAAGTAAGGAGACATAAACTTCTGGGGGTTTGTCCGAGCACATTCCAGTCTAATTTACAACCGAGGAACACGACGTCCAGGAAGACTCTGTTGCCCTAGTAACAAGAGTTGAGAACGTAGAAATGCTGCCGCCTTGTGGCTGTTTCCCACAACAGCAACTGTAAACAGAGTGCTAATGGTCACTTAACATTCACAAGGACTGCCGGGCTGTAAATGACACCTGCCCTCAGAAAAGGCCCTGGGGTAGGGAATAGCCAAGAAAATTCAACACATGACAAATTTTTCAAGCAGTCAATATGAAGAGGGATGTTGTACTCACTCTTTAAAAAGAAAAAGGAAAAGAAAACAAAAGACATGCCTAAAGCTCAGTATAAGGAATTGTTAGATGCATGCAAATCCAACCTCCAAAAAGGTTTCAGCTCACACCAGTCAAATGACCATCAGCAAAAAGTCTACAAACTATAAATGCTGAAGGGGTTTTAGAGAACTGTGTACCTTCTAGCTGCTGGTGGGATGAAGAGTGGTAACAGCACTAACGACAACAGAATGGAGGTGGTTTCAAAGGTAAAAATTGAGCTACCATATGATCCGGCAGGGCACCTTCTGGGCCTATAACCTAAGACCACCAGGATCGGAAAGACAGAGGCAGGCAAAGGTGCACTGCAGCAATATTTAAATAGCCAAGACACGGAAGCAAAAAAAAGGTCCCGAAACAGATGAATGGACATAGAAGAAGTGGTATATGTACAGAATGGAATATTAGCCACGCAAAAAATAAAACAATGCCATTTGCAGCACCACGGATGACCCTAGAGATAATCACACAACGTGAAGTAAGTCAGAATGCGAAAGACAAATGTCCTATGATATCACTTATGTTATCTGAAAATTCATAAAAATGAACAAATTTCCATAGAGAAAGACAATCTCAGACTGAGAAGGCAAACTTATGGTTGAGCCAATGCAAAGGTGTGAGGAGTGGATAAATTAGGATATTCGGGTTATCAAACATATACTAATACATATAAAATATATAATCACCAAAGACCTATGGAATACCAACAGTGGGCTACTCAACACTCTGTAATAACTTACATGGAAAAGGATACAAAGATCAATAGATATATGTATATGTGTAAACGAACAAGATTCTGCACACCTAGCACAAACGACATGTTTCAATCAAATTGGCTCTGATAAAAACTAAAAATTAAAGACACAAACAAGAATTAAGGAGGCTAAAACTTCTGGGGCTCTGTGCTGGCACATTCCACTCTAATCTGCAACGTAAAATCACATCTTCCAGGAAGGTTCTGTTACCTTAGCAAGCAGAGTTGGTAACGTACAAATGGTGCCACCCAACGCCGCTTCCTCAAACGGCAGCTTTAAATCCACTACTAATGGTCACTAATATTCACAAGGACTGCAGGGGTGTAAATGACACATGCCCTCAAAAAATGTCCTGCAGTAGGGAAGGGCCAAAGCAATTCAAAACACGGCAAATTTTTCAAGAGGGCAATTTGAAGTTGTAAGTTTAACTCAATCTTAAAAAAAAATAAAAAGGATATTGATGAAAGCTCAACATCAGGAATTCTTAGACGCATGCAAAAGCATTCCACACAAAGTTATCACCTCACACTAGTCAGAATGACCATCAGCAAAAACTCTACAAACAATAGATGTTGAAGAAGTTGTGGAGAATAGCATGACCTACAGCTCTAAGTGGGATGTGAAGTGGTAACAGCCAATAATAGGAACAGAATGGCAGTGCGTTGAAAAGGTAAACATTGAGTTACCATATGGTCCGGAAGGCTCACTATTGGGCCTGGCACCTGTGAAGACCAGAATCAAAACGACACAGATGGAACATCGTGTATTGCAGCAGTATTTACCATAGCCAAGACATGGAAGCAACAAAAATGTCCATCATCAGATGAATGGACGAAAGAGAGGTCCGTGTACACAATGGAATATCACACACAGAAAAGAATTGAAACAATGCCTTTTGCAGCACCATAGATGACGCTACAGATAATCATACAACTTGAAGTAAGTCACAAAGCGAGAGACACATATCCTATGATATCACGTATAGGTGTTATGTAAAAATTGATATTAATGAACTTATTTCCCCAGAGAAGGACACTCACATATTCAGAAAACAAACTTGTGGTTAACCAAATGGAAAGGTGTCAGGAATGTATAACGGAGGAGATTGGGTTTAACAGACATATGCTAATACTTATAAAATATCGAATCGCCAAAGACATACCAAATACCAAGAGAGGTCTACACAACATTCTGTAATAACCTATATGGAACAGGATCCAAACATGAAAAGATATATGTATCAATGAAACAGATTCTGTACACCTAGAACCAACACAACATTGCAACCAAATTTGCTCTGAGAAAAATAAAAATTAAACTAAGAATACCAACACCAAATAAGAAGACAGAAGTCTGAGGGGGTTTGTCCTGGCACATTCCACTCTAATTTGCGACCTACAAACAGGACTTCCAGGAAGGCTCTGTTGCCCTAGTAACCAGAGTTGGGAATATAGAAATGCCGCCGATTTGTGGCCGTTTCCTGCAACAGCAGCTTTAAACCCAGTGCTATTGGTCACTGCATATTCACAATTACTACAGGGTTGTAAATGACACCTGCCCTCAGAAAATGTCCTGCTGTAGGTAATGGCCAAAAGAATTCAGAAGACGGCCAATGTTTTCAAGGAAACAGTTTGAAGAGGTAAGTTTTACTCTTTTCCTGTTACAAGAAAAAAAAACCGGACGTGGATAAAAGCTCAATATCGGGAATTATTAGGCGCATGCAAATCCAAAGTACAAAAAGGTATCACCACCGAACACTCAAAATGCCATCAGTAAAACGTCTACAAACAATAAATGCTGAAGGGGTTTTAGAGAACTGTGTACCCTCTACTTGCTGGTGGGATGGAAACTGGTAACAGCCAGCAGTGAGAACAGAATGGAGGTGCATTTAAAGGTAAAACTTGATCTACCATATGATCTAGTAGGCCCACTGCTGGCCCTATCCCCTGAGAAGACCAGAATCCGAAAGACACAGGCTGGCAATCCTGCACTGCATCAATATTTAGCAGAGCCAAGGCTTGGAAGCAACCAAAATGTCCATCAACCGATGAATGCACAAAGAAGAAGTGGTCCATGTACACAATGGAATATTCGCCATGGAAAAGAATGAAACACTGCTCTTTCCGGCACCATAGGTGAGCCTAGAGATAATCACAGAACATGAGGTAAGTCGGAAAGCAGACGACAAATATCCTGTGATAGTTAGTGTTACCTAACAACTGACACAAGTGAACATATTTCCACAGAGAAAGAGACTCACAGACACAGAGAATAAACTAGGGTTTTCTAAACGGAAAGGTGGGAGGAATGGCTACATTAAGATTAGGGTTACCATACACATACAAATACATATTAAATACATATATCAAAAAGACCGATCCTATACCAAGGTAGGTCTACTGAACGCTCTGTAATAATTTACATGGGGGCTTCCTTGGTGGGGCGGTGGTTAAGAATCCGCCTGCCAATGCAGGGGACACAGGTTCGATCCCTGGTCCGCGAAGATCCCACATGCTGCAGAGCAATTAAGCCCATGCACCACAACCACTGAGCCTGCGCTCTAGAGGCCACGAGCCACAACTACTGAGCCCACACGCCACAACTCCTGAAGCCCACACGCCGAGAGCCCGTGATGTGCAACAAGAGAAGCCACTGCAGTGAGCAGCCCGTGCACCGCAACGAAGACTAGCCCCCGCTCACTGCAACTAGAGAAAGCCCACATGCAGCAATGAAGACCCAATTCGGCCAATAGATAAATAAATAAATAAATAAATAAATAAATAAATAAATAATATTTATTGCAAAAAATAATAATAATTTACATGGGAAGAGGATCTGTACATGAATAGATACATACAATGTTCAAGTGAACCTGATTGTGTGCACCTAGAACGCACAATATTCTAATCATTACCCCAATTAAAAAAATTAAAACCACTAACAACAATTAATGAGACATCAACTTATTGGGGTTTTTCCTGGCACATTCCATTCTAGTTTACAACCTAGGAACTTAAAGGAAGACTCGGCTGCCCTAGTAACCAGATTTGGGAATGGAGAAATGCTGCCGCCTTCAGGCCTTTTGCCACAGCAGCAGCTTTAAACACAGGGCTAACGGTCACTTAATATTCACAGGAATTGTAGGGCTGTAAATGACACATGTCCTAAAAAAATGTCCTGGGGTAGGTAATGGTCAAAAAAGTTCAAAACACGGAAAATATTTTCAAGAAAACAATTTAAAGAGGTAAGTTTTACTCACTCTTCCATTTAAAAACAAAAGAAGAACATGGATCAAAGCTCAATATCGCGAATTATTGCTTGGATGTAAACCCAAACTACAAAAAGATTTCGCCACCCAATTTTCAAAATGCCATCAGTAAAAATGTCGACAAACAATGAATGCTGACGGGTTTGTGGACAAATGCATACCCACTATGCTGTTGGTTGGAGGTAAACCGGTAACAGCTAATCATGAGGACAGAATGGAGCTGCATTTAAAAGGTAAAAGTTGAGCTACCATATGATGCGGCCGATCCCCTAATGGGCCTATAACCTACAAAGACCAGAATCAGAAACACACAGATAGGCAAACATGCACTGCGGCAATATTTACAATAGCCAAGACATGCAAGCAAACAAAATGTCCATCAACAGATAAATGGACAGAGAAGAAGTGGTATATGTACCGAATGGCATACTAGCCTTGGAAAAAAGTGAACAATCCCGTTTTCATGACTACAGATGAGCCTAGAAATAATCATATTATCTTAAGTAAGTCAAAAGGGAATGACAAATATCTTATGATATCCTTTATAGAGGTTAGCCTAAGATTGCTACCAATGAACGTATTTCCACAGAAAAAAGACACTCACAGACTTATAAAACAAACCAACGGTTAACCAAAATGAAAGGTGGGAGGATGGATAAATTAGGATTATGGGGATAACATACATATACTAATGTATGTTAAATGTATATGAACATATGACATATAAACTATATGAATTATATAATCACCAATACATATAAAATACATAATGACCAAACACCTGCCAAATACCAAGGGAGGTCAACTCAACACTCTGTAATAACATACATGGTAAGAGGATCCGGAGATGAACAGATATATGTATGAATAATTGACCAGATTCTGTACAGCCAGACAACCACAACACTCTATTCAAATTTACTTCGATAAGAAATAGAAATTAAATTTAAAAAACAAACATAAGTAAGGAGACATAAACTTCTGGGGGTTTGTCCGAGCACATTCCAGTCTAATTTACAACCGAGGAACACGACGTCCAGGAAGACTCTGTTGCCCTAGTAACAAGAGTTGAGAACGTAGAAATGCTGCCGCCTTGTGGCTGTTTCCCACAACAGCAACTGTAAACAGAGTGCTAATGGTCACTTAACATTCACAAGGACTGCCGGGCTGTAAATGACACCTGCCCTCAGAAAAGGCCCTGGGGTAGGGAATAGCCAAGAAAATTCAACACATGACAAATTTTTCAAGCAGTCAATATGAAGAGGGATGTTGTACTCACTCTTTAAAAAGAAAAAGGAAAAGAAAACAAAAGACATGCCTAAAGCTCAGTATAAGGAATTGTTAGATGCATGCAAATCCAACCTCCAAAAAGGTTTCAGCTCACACCAGTCAAATGACCATCAGCAAAAAGTCTACAAACTATAAATGCTGAAGGGGTTTTAGAGAACTGTGTACCTTCTAGCTGCTGGTGGGATGAAGAGTGGTAACAGCACTAACGACAACAGAATGGAGGTGGTTTCAAAGGTAAAAATTGAGCTACCATATGATCCGGCAGGGCACCTTCTGGGCCTATAACCTAAGACCACCAGGATCGGAAAGACAGAGGCAGGCAAAGGTGCACTGCAGCAATATTTAAATAGCCAAGACACGGAAGCAAAAAAAAGGTCCCGAAACAGATGAATGGACATAGAAGAAGTGGTATATGTACAGAATGGAATATTAGCCACGCAAAAAATAAAACAATGCCATTTGCAGCACCACGGATGACCCTAGAGATAATCACACAACGTGAAGTAAGTCAGAATGCGAAAGACAAATGTCCTATGATATCACTTATGTTATCTGAAAATTCATAAAAATGAACAAATTTCCATAGAGAAAGACAATCTCAGACTGAGAAGGCAAACTTATGGTTGAGCCAATGCAAAGGTGTGAGGAGTGGATAAATTAGGATATTCGGGTTATCAAACATATACTAATACATATAAAATATATAATCACCAAAGACCTATGGAATACCAACAGTGGGCTACTCAACACTCTGTAATAACTTACATGGAAAAGGATACAAAGATCAATAGATATATGTATATGTGTAAACGAACAAGATTCTGCACACCTAGCACAAACGACATGTTTCAATCAAATTGGCTCTGATAAAAACTAAAAATTAAAGACACAAACAAGAATTAAGGAGGCTAAAACTTCTGGGGCTCTGTGCTGGCACATTCCACTCTAATCTGCAACGTAAAATCACATCTTCCAGGAAGGTTCTGTTACCTTAGCAAGCAGAGTTGGTAACGTACAAATGGTGCCACCCAACGCCGCTTCCTCAAACGGCAGCTTTAAATCCACTACTAATGGTCACTAATATTCACAAGGACTGCAGGGGTGTAAATGACACATGCCCTCAAAAAATGTCCTGCAGTAGGGAAGGGCCAAAGCAATTCAAAACACGGCAAATTTTTCAAGAGGGCAATTTGAAGTTGTAAGTTTAACTCAATCTTAAAAAAAAATAAAAAGGATATTGATGAAAGCTCAACATCAGGAATTCTTAGACGCATGCAAAAGCATTCCACACAAAGTTATCACCTCACACTAGTCAGAATGACCATCAGCAAAAAGTCTACAAACAATAGATGTTGAAGAAGTTGTGGAGAATAGCATGACCTATAGCTCTAAGTGGGATGTGAAGTGGTAACAGCCAATAATAGGAACAGAATGGCAGTGCGTTGAAAAGGTAAACATTGAGTTACCATATGGTCCGGAAGGCTCACTATTGGGTCTGGCACCTGTGAAGACCAGAATCAAAACGACACAGATGGAACATCGTGTATTGCAGCAGTATTTACCATAGCCAAGACATGGAAGCAACAAAAATGTCCATCATCAGATGAATGGACGAAAGAGAGGTCCGTGTACACAATGGAATATCACACACAGAAAAGAATTGAAACAATGCCTTTTGCAGCACCATAGATGACGCTACAGATAATCATACAACTTGAAGTAAGTCACAAAGCGAGAGACACATATCCTATGATATCACGTATAGGTGTTATGTAAAAATTGATATTAATGAACTTATTTCCCCAGAGAAGGACACTCACATATTCAGAAAACAAACTTGTGGTTAACCAAATGGAAAGGTGTCAGGAATGTATAACGGAGGAGATTGGGTTTAACAGACATATGCTAATACTTATAAAATATCGAATCGCCAAAGACATACCAAATACCAAGAGAGGTCTACACAACATTCTGTAATAACCTATATGGAACAGGATCCAAACATGAAAAGATATATGTATCAATGAAACAGATTCTGTACACCTAGAACCAACACAACATTGCAACCAAATTTGCTCTGAGAAAAATAAAAATTAAACTAAGAATACCAACACCAAATAAGAAGACAGAAGTCTGAGGGGGTTTGTCCTGGCACATTCCACTCTAATTTGCGACCTACAAACAGGACTTCCAGGAAGGCTCTGTTGCCCTAGTAACCAGAGTTGGGAATATAGAAATGCCGCCGATTTGTGGCCGTTTCCTGCAACAGCAGCTTTAAACCCAGTGCTATTGGTCACTGCATATTCACAATTACTACAGGGTTGTAAATGACACCTGCCCTCAGAAAATGTCCTGCTGTAGGTAATGGCCAAAAGAATTCAGAAGACGGCCAATGTTTTCAAGGAAACAGTTTGAAGAGGTAAGTTTTACTCTTTTCCTGTTACAAGAAAAAAAAACCGGACGTGGATAAAAGCTCAATATCGGGAATTATTAGGCGCATGCAAATCCAAAGTACAAAAAGGTATCACCACCGAACACTCAAAATGCCATCAGTAAAACGTCTACAAACAATAAATGCTGAAGGGGTTTTAGAGAACTGTGTACCCTCTACTTGCTGGTGGGATGGAAACTGGTAACAGCCAGCAGTGAGAACAGAATGGAGGTGCATTTAAAGGTAAAACTTGATCTACCATATGATCTAGTAGGCCCACTGCTGGCCCTATCCCCTGAGAAGACCAGAATCCGAAAGACACAGGCTGGCAATCCTGCACTGCATCAATATTTAGCAGAGCCAAGGCTTGGAAGCAACCAAAATGTCCATCAACCGATGAATGCACAAAGAAGAAGTGGTCCATGTACACAATGGAATATTCGCCATGGAAAAGAATGAAACACTGCTCTTTCCGGCACCATAGGTGAGCCTAGAGATAATCACAGAACATGAGGTAAGTCGGAAAGCAGACGACAAATATCCTGTGATAGTTAGTGTTACCTAACAACTGACACAAGTGAACATATTTCCACAGAGAAAGAGACTCACAGACACAGAGAATAAACTAGGGTTTTCTAAACGGAAAGGTGGGAGGAATGGCTACATTAAGATTAGGGTTACCATACACATACAAATACATATTAAATACATATATCAAAAAGACCGATCCTATACCAAGGTAGGTCTACTGAACGCTCTGTAATAATTTACATGGGGGCTTCCTTGGTGGGGCGGTGGTTAAGAATCCGCCTGCCAATGCAGGGGACACAGGTTCGATCCCTGGTCCGCGAAGATCCCACATGCTGCAGAGCAATTAAGCCCATGCACCACAACCACTGAGCCTGCGCTCTAGAGGCCACGAGCCACAACTACTGAGCCCACACGCCACAACTCCTGAAGCCCACACGCCGAGAGCCCGTGCTGTGCAACAAGAGAAGCCACTGCAGTGAGCAGCCCGTGCACCGCAACGAAGACTAGCCCCCGCTCACTGCAACTAGAGAAAGCCCACATGCAGCAATGAAGACCCAATTCGGCCAATAGATAAATAAATAAATAAATAAATAAATAAATAAATAAATAAATAAATAATATTTATTGCAAAAAATAATAATAATTTACATGGGAAGAGGATCTGTACATGAATAGATACATACAATGTTCAAGTGAACCTGATTGTGTGCACCTAGAACGCACAATATTCTAATCATTACCCCAATTAAAAAAATTAAAACCACTAACAACAATTAATGAGACATCAACTTATTGGGGTTTTTCCTGGCACATTCCATTCTAGTTTACAACCTAGGAACTTAAAGGAAGACTCGGCTGCCCTAGTAACCAGATTTGGGAATGGAGAAATGCTGCCGCCTTCAGGCCTTTTGCCACAGCAGCAGCTTTAAACACAGGGCTAACGGTCACTTAATATTCACAGGAATTGTAGGGCTGTAAATGACACATGTCCTAAAAAAATGTCCTGGGGTAGGTAATGGTCAAAAAAGTTCAAAACACGGAAAATATTTTCAAGAAAACAATTTAAAGAGGTAAGTTTTACTCACTCTTCCATTTAAAAACAAAAGAAGAACATGGATCAAAGCTCAATATCGCGAATTATTGCTTGGATGTAAACCCAAACTACAAAAAGATTTCGCCACCCAATTTTCAAAATGCCATCAGTAAAAATGTCGACAAACAATGAATGCTGACGGGTTTGTGGACAAATGCATACCCACTATGCTGTTGGTTGGAGGTAAACCGGTAACAGCTAATCATGAGGACAGAATGGAGCTGCATTTAAAAGGTAAAAGTTGAGCTACCATATGATGCGGCCGATCCCCTAATGGGCCTATAACCTACAAAGACCAGAATCAGAAACACACAGATAGGCAAACATGCACTGCGGCAATATTTACAATAGCCAAGACATGCAAGCAAACAAAATGTCCATCAACAGATAAATGGACAGAGAAGAAGTGGTATATGTACCGAATGGCATACTAGCCTTGGAAAAAAGTGAACAATCCCGTTTTCATGACTACAGATGAGCCTAGAAATAATCATATTATCTTAAGTAAGTCAAAAGGGAATGACAAATATCTTATGATATCCTTTATAGAGGTTAGCCTAAGATTGCTACCAATGAACGTATTTCCACAGAAAAAAGACACTCACAGACTTATAAAACAAACCAACGGTTAACCAAAATGAAAGGTGGGAGGATGGATAAATTAGGATTATGGGGATAACATACATATACTAATGTATGTTAAATGTATATGAACATATGACATATAAACTATATGAATTATATAATCACCAATACATATAAAATACATAATGACCAAACACCTGCCAAATACCAAGGGAGGTCAACTCAACACTCTGTAATAACATACATGGTAAGAGGATCCGGAGATGAACAGATATATGTATGAATAATTGACCAGATTCTGTACAGCCAGACAACCACAACACTCTATTCAAATTTACTTCGATAAGAAATAGAAATTAAATTTAAAAAACAAACATAAGTAAGGAGACATAAACTTCTGGGGGTTTGTCCGAGCACATTCCAGTCTAATTTACAACCGAGGAACACGACGTCCAGGAAGACTCTGTTGCCCTAGTAACAAGAGTTGAGAACGTAGAAATGCTGCCGCCTTGTGGCTGTTTCCCACAACAGCAACTGTAAACAGAGTGCTAATGGTCACTTAACATTCACAAGGACTGCCGGGCTGTAAATGACACCTGCCCTCAGAAAAGGCCCTGGGGTAGGGAATAGCCAAGAAAATTCAACACATGACAAATTTTTCAAGCAGTCAATATGAAGAGGGATGTTGTACTCACTCTTTAAAAAGAAAAAGGAAAAGAAAACAAAAGACATGCCTAAAGCTCAGTATAAGGAATTGTTAGATGCATGCAAATCCAACCTCCAAAAAGGTTTCAGCTCACACCAGTCAAATGACCATCAGCAAAAAGTCTACAAACTATAAATGCTGAAGGGGTTTTAGAGAACTGTGTACCTTCTAGCTGCTGGTGGGATGAAGAGTGGTAACAGCACTAACGACAACAGAATGGAGGTGGTTTCAAAGGTAAAAATTGAGCTACCATATGATCCGGCAGGGCACCTTCTGGGCCTATAACCTAAGACCACCAGGATCGGAAAGACAGAGGCAGGCAAAGGTGCACTGCAGCAATATTTAAATAGCCAAGACACGGAAGCAAAAAAAAGGTCCCGAAACAGATGAATGGACATAGAAGAAGTGGTATATGTACAGAATGGAATATTAGCCACGCAAAAAATAAAACAATGCCATTTGCAGCACCACGGATGACCCTAGAGATAATCACACAACGTGAAGTAAGTCAGAATGCGAAAGACAAATGTCCTATGATATCACTTATGTTATCTGAAAATTCATAAAAATGAACAAATTTCCATAGAGAAAGACAATCTCAGACTGAGAAGGCAAACTTATGGTTGAGCCAATGCAAAGGTGTGAGGAGTGGATAAATTAGGATATTCGGGTTATCAAACATATACTAATACATATAAAATATATAATCACCAAAGACCTATGGAATACCAACAGTGGGCTACTCAACACTCTGTAATAACTTACATGGAAAAGGATACAAAGATCAATAGATATATGTATATGTGTAAACGAACAAGATTCTGCACACCTAGCACAAACGACATGTTTCAATCAAATTGGCTCTGATAAAAACTAAAAATTAAAGACACAAACAAGAATTAAGGAGGCTAAAACTTCTGGGGCTCTGTGCTGGCACATTCCACTCTAATCTGCAACGTAAAATCACATCTTCCAGGAAGGTTCTGTTACCTTAGCAAGCAGAGTTGGTAACGTACAAATGGTGCCACCCAACGCCGCTTCCTCAAACGGCAGCTTTAAATCCACTACTAATGGTCACTAATATTCACAAGGACTGCAGGGGTGTAAATGACACATGCCCTCAAAAAATGTCCTGCAGTAGGGAAGGGCCAAAGCAATTCAAAACACGGCAAATTTTTCAAGAGGGCAATTTGAAGTTGTAAGTTTAACTCAATCTTAAAAAAAAATAAAAAGGATATTGATGAAAGCTCAACATCAGGAATTCTTAGACGCATGCAAAAGCATTCCACACAAAGTTATCACCTCACACTAGTCAGAATGACCATCAGCAAAAAGTCTACAAACAATAGATGTTGAAGAAGTTGTGGAGAATAGCATGACCTATAGCTCTAAGTGGGATGTGAAGTGGTAACAGCCAATAATAGGAACAGAATGGCAGTGCGTTGAAAAGGTAAACATTGAGTTACCATATGGTCCGGAAGGCTCACTATTGGGTCTGGCACCTGTGAAGACCAGAATCAAAACGACACAGATGGAACATCGTGTATTGCAGCAGTATTTACCATAGCCAAGACATGGAAGCAACAAAAATGTCCATCATCAGATGAATGGACGAAAGAGAGGTCCGTGTACACAATGGAATATCACACACAGAAAAGAATTGAAACAATGCCTTTTGCAGCACCATAGATGACGCTACAGATAATCATACAACTTGAAGTAAGTCACAAAGCGAGAGACACATATCCTATGATATCACGTATAGGTGTTATGTAAAAATTGATATTAATGAACTTATTTCCCCAGAGAAGGACACTCACATATTCAGAAAACAAACTTGTGGTTAACCAAATGGAAAGGTGTCAGGAATGTATAACGGAGGAGATTGGGTTTAACAGACATATGCTAATACTTATAAAATATCGAATCGCCAAAGACATACCAAATACCAAGAGAGGTCTACACAACATTCTGTAATAACCTATATGGAACAGGATCCAAACATGAAAAGATATATGTATCAATGAAACAGATTCTGTACACCTAGAACCAACACAACATTGCAACCAAATTTGCTCTGAGAAAAATAAAAATTAAACTAAGAATACCAACACCAAATAAGAAGACAGAAGTCTGAGGGGGTTTGTCCTGGCACATTCCACTCTAATTTGCGACCTACAAACAGGACTTCCAGGAAGGCTCTGTTGCCCTAGTAACCAGAGTTGGGAATATAGAAATGCCGCCGATTTGTGGCCGTTTCCTGCAACAGCAGCTTTAAACCCAGTGCTATTGGTCACTGCATATTCACAATTACTACAGGGTTGTAAATGACACCTGCCCTCAGAAAATGTCCTGCTGTAGGTAATGGCCAAAAGAATTCAGAAGACGGCCAATGTTTTCAAGGAAACAGTTTGAAGAGGTAAGTTTTACTCTTTTCCTGTTACAAGAAAAAAAAACCGGACGTGGATAAAAGCTCAATATCGGGAATTATTAGGCGCATGCAAATCCAAAGTACAAAAAGGTATCACCACCGAACACTCAAAATGCCATCAGTAAAACGTCTACAAACAATAAATGCTGAAGGGGTTTTAGAGAACTGTGTACCCTCTACTTGCTGGTGGGATGGAAACTGGTAACAGCCAGCAGTGAGAACAGAATGGAGGTGCATTTAAAGGTAAAACTTGATCTACCATATGATCTAGTAGGCCCACTGCTGGCCCTATCCCCTGAGAAGACCAGAATCCGAAAGACACAGGCTGGCAATCCTGCACTGCATCAATATTTAGCAGAGCCAAGGCTTGGAAGCAACCAAAATGTCCATCAACCGATGAATGCACAAAGAAGAAGTGGTCCATGTACACAATGGAATATTCGCCATGGAAAAGAATGAAACACTGCTCTTTCCGGCACCATAGGTGAGCCTAGAGATAATCACAGAACATGAGGTAAGTCGGAAAGCAGACGACAAATATCCTGTGATAGTTAGTGTTACCTAACAACTGACACAAGTGAACATATTTCCACAGAGAAAGAGACTCACAGACACAGAGAATAAACTAGGGTTTTCTAAACGGAAAGGTGGGAGGAATGGCTACATTAAGATTAGGGTTACCATACACATACAAATACATATTAAATACATATATCAAAAAGACCGATCCTATACCAAGGTAGGTCTACTGAACGCTCTGTAATAATTTACATGGGGGCTTCCTTGGTGGGGCGGTGGTTAAGAATCCGCCTGCCAATGCAGGGGACACAGGTTCGATCCCTGGTCCGCGAAGATCCCACATGCTGCAGAGCAATTAAGCCCATGCACCACAACCACTGAGCCTGCGCTCTAGAGGCCACGAGCCACAACTACTGAGCCCACACGCCACAACTCCTGAAGCCCACACGCCGAGAGCCCGTGCTGTGCAACAAGAGAAGCCACTGCAGTGAGCAGCCCGTGCACCGCAACGAAGACTAGCCCCCGCTCACTGCAACTAGAGAAAGCCCACATGCAGCAATGAAGACCCAATTCGGCCAATAGATAAATAAATAAATAAATAAATAAATAAATAAATAAATAAATAATATTTATTGCAAAAAATAATAATAATTTACATGGGAAGAGGATCTGTACATGAATAGATACATACAATGTTCAAGTGAACCTGATTGTGTGCACCTAGAACGCACAATATTCTAATCATTACCCCAATTAAAAAAATTAAAACCACTAACAACAATTAATGAGACATCAACTTATTGGGGTTTTTCCTGGCACATTCCATTCTAGTTTACAACCTAGGAACTTAAAGGAAGACTCGGCTGCCCTAGTAACCAGATTTGGGAATGGAGAAATGCTGCCGCCTTCAGGCCTTTTGCCACAGCAGCAGCTTTAAACACAGGGCTAACGGTCACTTAATATTCACAGGAATTGTAGGGCTGTAAATGACACATGTCCTAAAAAAATGTCCTGGGGTAGGTAATGGTCAAAAAAGTTCAAAACACGGAAAATATTTTCAAGAAAACAATTTAAAGAGGTAAGTTTTACTCACTCTTCCATTTAAAAACAAAAGAAGAACATGGATCAAAGCTCAATATCGCGAATTATTGCTTGGATGTAAACCCAAACTACAAAAAGATTTCGCCACCCAATTTTCAAAATGCCATCAGTAAAAATGTCGACAAACAATGAATGCTGACGGGTTTGTGGACAAATGCATACCCACTATGCTGTTGGTTGGAGGTAAACCGGTAACAGCTAATCATGAGGACAGAATGGAGCTGCATTTAAAAGGTAAAAGTTGAGCTACCATATGATGCGGCCGATCCCCTAATGGGCCTATAACCTACAAAGACCAGAATCAGAAACACACAGATAGGCAAACATGCACTGCGGCAATATTTACAATAGCCAAGACATGCAAGCAAACAAAATGTCCATCAACAGATAAATGGACAGAGAAGAAGTGGTATATGTACCGAATGGCATACTAGCCTTGGAAAAAAGTGAACAATCCCGTTTTCATGACTACAGATGAGCCTAGAAATAATCATATTATCTTAAGTAAGTCAAAAGGGAATGACAAATATCTTATGATATCCTTTATAGAGGTTAGCCTAAGATTGCTACCAATGAACGTATTTCCACAGAAAAAAGACACTCACAGACTTATAAAACAAACCAACGGTTAACCAAAATGAAAGGTGGGAGGATGGATAAATTAGGATTATGGGGATAACATACATATACTAATGTATGTTAAATGTATATGAACATATGACATATAAACTATATGAATTATATAATCACCAATACATATAAAATACATAATGACCAAACACCTGCCAAATACCAAGGGAGGTCAACTCAACACTCTGTAATAACATACATGGTAAGAGGATCCGGAGATGAACAGATATATGTATGAATAATTGACCAGATTCTGTACAGCCAGACAACCACAACACTCTATTCAAATTTACTTCGATAAGAAATAGAAATTAAATTTAAAAAACAAACATAAGTAAGGAGACATAAACTTCTGGGGGTTTGTCCGAGCACATTCCAGTCTAATTTACAACCGAGGAACACGACGTCCAGGAAGACTCTGTTGCCCTAGTAACAAGAGTTGAGAACGTAGAAATGCTGCCGCCTTGTGGCTGTTTCCCACAACAGCAACTGTAAACAGAGTGCTAATGGTCACTTAACATTCACAAGGACTGCCGGGCTGTAAATGACACCTGCCCTCAGAAAAGGCCCTGGGGTAGGGAATAGCCAAGAAAATTCAACACATGACAAATTTTTCAAGCAGTCAATATGAAGAGGGATGTTGTACTCACTCTTTAAAAAGAAAAAGGAAAAGAAAACAAAAGACATGCCTAAAGCTCAGTATAAGGAATTGTTAGATGCATGCAAATCCAACCTCCAAAAAGGTTTCAGCTCACACCAGTCAAATGACCATCAGCAAAAAGTCTACAAACTATAAATGCTGAAGGGGTTTTAGAGAACTGTGTACCTTCTAGCTGCTGGTGGGATGAAGAGTGGTAACAGCACTAACGACAACAGAATGGAGGTGGTTTCAAAGGTAAAAATTGAGCTACCATATGATCCGGCAGGGCACCTTCTGGGCCTATAACCTAAGACCACCAGGATCGGAAAGACAGAGGCAGGCAAAGGTGCACTGCAGCAATATTTAAATAGCCAAGACACGGAAGCAAAAAAAAGGTCCCGAAACAGATGAATGGACATAGAAGAAGTGGTATATGTACAGAATGGAATATTAGCCACGCAAAAAATAAAACAATGCCATTTGCAGCACCACGGATGACCCTAGAGATAATCACACAACGTGAAGTAAGTCAGAATGCGAAAGACAAATGTCCTATGATATCACTTATGTTATCTGAAAATTCATAAAAATGAACAAATTTCCATAGAGAAAGACAATCTCAGACTGAGAAGGCAAACTTATGGTTGAGCCAATGCAAAGGTGTGAGGAGTGGATAAATTAGGATATTCGGGTTATCAAACATATACTAATACATATAAAATATATAATCACCAAAGACCTATGGAATACCAACAGTGGGCTACTCAACACTCTGTAATAACTTACATGGAAAAGGATACAAAGATCAATAGATATATGTATATGTGTAAACGAACAAGATTCTGCACACCTAGCACAAACGACATGTTTCAATCAAATTGGCTCTGATAAAAACTAAAAATTAAAGACACAAACAAGAATTAAGGAGGCTAAAACTTCTGGGGCTCTGTGCTGGCACATTCCACTCTAATCTGCAACGTAAAATCACATCTTCCAGGAAGGTTCTGTTACCTTAGCAAGCAGAGTTGGTAACGTACAAATGGTGCCACCCAACGCCGCTTCCTCAAACGGCAGCTTTAAATCCACTACTAATGGTCACTAATATTCACAAGGACTGCAGGGGTGTAAATGACACATGCCCTCAAAAAATGTCCTGCAGTAGGGAAGGGCCAAAGCAATTCAAAACACGGCAAATTTTTCAAGAGGGCAATTTGAAGTTGTAAGTTTAACTCAATCTTAAAAAAAAATAAAAAGGATATTGATGAAAGCTCAACATCAGGAATTCTTAGACGCATGCAAAAGCATTCCACACAAAGTTATCACCTCACACTAGTCAGAATGACCATCAGCAAAAAGTCTACAAACAATAGATGTTGAAGAAGTTGTGGAGAATAGCATGACCTATAGCTCTAAGTGGGATGTGAAGTGGTAACAGCCAATAATAGGAACAGAATGGCAGTGCGTTGAAAAGGTAAACATTGAGTTACCATATGGTCCGGAAGGCTCACTATTGGGTCTGGCACCTGTGAAGACCAGAATCAAAACGACACAGATGGAACATCGTGTATTGCAGCAGTATTTACCATAGCCAAGACATGGAAGCAACAAAAATGTCCATCATCAGATGAATGGACGAAAGAGAGGTCCGTGTACACAATGGAATATCACACACAGAAAAGAATTGAAACAATGCCTTTTGCAGCACCATAGATGACGCTACAGATAATCATACAACTTGAAGTAAGTCACAAAGCGAGAGACACATATCCTATGATATCACGTATAGGTGTTATGTAAAAATTGATATTAATGAACTTATTTCCCCAGAGAAGGACACTCACATATTCAGAAAACAAACTTGTGGTTAACCAAATGGAAAGGTGTCAGGAATGTATAACGGAGGAGATTGGGTTTAACAGACATATGCTAATACTTATAAAATATCGAATCGCCAAAGACATACCAAATACCAAGAGAGGTCTACACAACATTCTGTAATAACCTATATGGAACAGGATCCAAACATGAAAAGATATATGTATCAATGAAACAGATTCTGTACACCTAGAACCAACACAACATTGCAACCAAATTTGCTCTGAGAAAAATAAAAATTAAACTAAGAATACCAACACCAAATAAGAAGACAGAAGTCTGAGGGGGTTTGTCCTGGCACATTCCACTCTAATTTGCGACCTACAAACAGGACTTCCAGGAAGGCTCTGTTGCCCTAGTAACCAGAGTTGGGAATATAGAAATGCCGCCGATTTGTGGCCGTTTCCTGCAACAGCAGCTTTAAACCCAGTGCTATTGGTCACTGCATATTCACAATTACTACAGGGTTGTAAATGACACCTGCCCTCAGAAAATGTCCTGCTGTAGGTAATGGCCAAAAGAATTCAGAAGACGGCCAATGTTTTCAAGGAAACAGTTTGAAGAGGTAAGTTTTACTCTTTTCCTGTTACAAGAAAAAAAAACCGGACGTGGATAAAAGCTCAATATCGGGAATTATTAGGCGCATGCAAATCCAAAGTACAAAAAGGTATCACCACCGAACACTCAAAATGCCATCAGTAAAACGTCTACAAACAATAAATGCTGAAGGGGTTTTAGAGAACTGTGTACCCTCTACTTGCTGGTGGGATGGAAACTGGTAACAGCCAGCAGTGAGAACAGAATGGAG
The DNA here is from genome assembly GCF_028023285.1 of Balaenoptera ricei. NCBI lineage: Eukaryota > Metazoa > Chordata > Mammalia > Artiodactyla > Balaenopteridae > Balaenoptera > Balaenoptera ricei. The sequence continues at coordinate 93,133,495 of NC_082640.1, forward strand.
GTGCATTTAAAGGTAAAACTTGATCTACCATATGATCTAGTAGGCCCACTGCTGGCCCTATCCCCTGAGAAGACCAGAATCCGAAAGACACAGGCTGGCAATCCTGCACTGCATCAATATTTAGCAGAGCCAAGGCTTGGAAGCAACCAAAATGTCCATCAACCGATGAATGCACAAAGAAGAAGTGGTCCATGTACACAATGGAATATTCGCCATGGAAAAGAATGAAACACTGCTCTTTCCGGCACCATAGGTGAGCCTAGAGATAATCACAGAACATGAGGTAAGTCGGAAAGCAGACGACAAATATCCTGTGATAGTTAGTGTTACCTAACAACTGACACAAGTGAACATATTTCCACAGAGAAAGAGACTCACAGACACAGAGAATAAACTAGGGTTTTCTAAACGGAAAGGTGGGAGGAATGGCTACATTAAGATTAGGGTTACCATACACATACAAATACATATTAAATACATATATCAAAAAGACCGATCCTATACCAAGGTAGGTCTACTGAACGCTCTGTAATAATTTACATGGGGGCTTCCTTGGTGGGGCGGTGGTTAAGAATCCGCCTGCCAATGCAGGGGACACAGGTTCGATCCCTGGTCCGCGAAGATCCCACATGCTGCAGAGCAATTAAGCCCATGCACCACAACCACTGAGCCTGCGCTCTAGAGGCCACGAGCCACAACTACTGAGCCCACACGCCACAACTCCTGAAGCCCACACGCCGAGAGCCCGTGCTGTGCAACAAGAGAAGCCACTGCAGTGAGCAGCCCGTGCACCGCAACGAAGACTAGCCCCCGCTCACTGCAACTAGAGAAAGCCCACATGCAGCAATGAAGACCCAATTCGGCCAATAGATAAATAAATAAATAAATAAATAAATAAATAAATAAATAAATAAATAAATAATATTTATTGCAAAAAATAATAATAATTTACATGGGAAGAGGATCTGTACATGAATAGATACATACAATGTTCAAGTGAACCTGATTGTGTGCACCTAGAACGCACAATATTCTAATCATTACCCCAATTAAAAAAATTAAAACCACTAACAACAATTAATGAGACATCAACTTATTGGGGTTTTTCCTGGCACATTCCATTCTAGTTTACAACCTAGGAACTTAAAGGAAGACTCGGCTGCCCTAGTAACCAGATTTGGGAATGGAGAAATGCTGCCGCCTTCAGGCCTTTTGCCACAGCAGCAGCTTTAAACACAGGGCTAACGGTCACTTAATATTCACAGGAATTGTAGGGCTGTAAATGACACATGTCCTAAAAAAATGTCCTGGGGTAGGTAATGGTCAAAAAAGTTCAAAACACGGAAAATATTTTCAAGAAAACAATTTAAAGAGGTAAGTTTTACTCACTCTTCCATTTAAAAACAAAAGAAGAACATGGATCAAAGCTCAATATCGCGAATTATTGCTTGGATGTAAACCCAAACTACAAAAAGATTTCGCCACCCAATTTTCAAAATGCCATCAGTAAAAATGTCGACAAACAATGAATGCTGACGGGTTTGTGGACAAATGCATACCCACTATGCTGTTGGTTGGAGGTAAACCGGTAACAGCTAATCATGAGGACAGAATGGAGCTGCATTTAAAAGGTAAAAGTTGAGCTACCATATGATGCGGCCGATCCCCTAATGGGCCTATAACCTACAAAGACCAGAATCAGAAACACACAGATAGGCAAACATGCACTGCGGCAATATTTACAATAGCCAAGACATGCAAGCAAACAAAATGTCCATCAACAGATAAATGGACAGAGAAGAAGTGGTATATGTACCGAATGGCATACTAGCCTTGGAAAAAAGTGAACAATCCCGTTTTCATGACTACAGATGAGCCTAGAAATAATCATATTATCTTAAGTAAGTCAAAAGGGAATGACAAATATCTTATGATATCCTTTATAGAGGTTAGCCTAAGATTGCTACCAATGAACGTATTTCCACAGAAAAAAGACACTCACAGACTTATAAAACAAACCAACGGTTAACCAAAATGAAAGGTGGGAGGATGGATAAATTAGGATTATGGGGATAACATACATATACTAATGTATGTTAAATGTATATGAACATATGACATATAAACTATATGAATTATATAATCACCAATACATATAAAATACATAATGACCAAACACCTGCCAAATACCAAGGGAGGTCAACTCAACACTCTGTAATAACATACATGGTAAGAGGATCCGGAGATGGACAGATATATGTATGAATAATTGACCAGATTCTGTACAGCCAGACAACCACAACACTCTATTCAAATTTACTTCGATAAGAAATAGAAATTAAATTTAAAAAACAAACATAAGTAAGGAGACATAAACTTCTGGGGGTTTGTCCGAGCACATTCCAGTCTAATTTACAACCGAGGAACACGACGTCCAGGAAGACTCTGTTGCCCTAGTAACAAGAGTTGAGAACGTAGAAATGCTGCCGCCTTGTGGCTGTTTCCCACAACAGCAACTGTAAACAGAGTGCTAATGGTCACTTAACATTCACAAGGACTGCCGGGCTGTAAATGACACCTGCCCTCAGAAAAGGCCCTGGGGTAGGGAATAGCCAAGAAAATTCAACACATGACAAATTTTTCAAGCAGTCAATATGAAGAGGGATGTTGTACTCACTCTTTAAAAAGAAAAAGGAAAAGAAAACAAAAGACATGCCTAAAGCTCAGTATAAGGAATTGTTAGATGCATGCAAATCCAACCTCCAAAAAGGTTTCAGCTCACACCAGTCAAATGACCATCAGCAAAAAGTCTACAAACTATAAATGCTGAAGGGGTTTTAGAGAACTGTGTACCTTCTAGCTGCTGGTGGGATGAAGAGTGGTAACAGCACTAACGACAACAGAATGGAGGTGGTTTCAAAGGTAAAAATTGAGCTACCATATGATCCGGCAGGGCACCTTCTGGGCCTATAACCTAAGACCACCAGGATCGGAAAGACAGAGGCAGGCAAAGGTGCACTGCAGCAATATTTAAATAGCCAAGACACGGAAGCAAAAAAAAGGTCCCGAAACAGATGAATGGACATAGAAGAAGTGGTATATGTACAGAATGGAATATTAGCCACGCAAAAAATAAAACAATGCCATTTGCAGCACCACGGATGACCCTAGAGATAATCACACAACGTGAAGTAAGTCAGAATGCGAAAGACAAATGTCCTATGATATCACTTATGTTATCTGAAAATTCATAAAAATGAACAAATTTCCATAGAGAAAGACAATCTCAGACTGAGAAGGCAAACTTATGGTTGAGCCAATGCAAAGGTGTGAGGAGTGGATAAATTAGGATATTCGGGTTATCAAACATATACTAATACATATAAAATATATAATCACCAAAGACCTATGGAATACCAACAGTGGGCTACTCAACACTCTGTAATAACTTACATGGAAAAGGATACAAAGATCAATAGATATATGTATATGTGTAAACGAACAAGATTCTGCACACCTAGCACAAACGACATGTTTCAATCAAATTGGCTCTGATAAAAACTAAAAATTAAAGACACAAACAAGAATTAAGGAGGCTAAAACTTCTGGGGCTCTGTGCTGGCACATTCCACTCTAATCTGCAACGTAAAATCACATCTTCCAGGAAGGTTCTGTAACTTAGCAAGCAGAGTTGGTAACGTACAAATGGTGCCACCCAACGCCGCTTCCTCAAACGGCAGCTTTAAATCCACTACTAATGGTCACTAATATTCACAAGGACTGCAGGGGTGTAAATGACACATGCCCTCAAAAAATGTCCTGCAGTAGGGAAGGGCCAAAGCAATTCAAAACACGGCAAATTTTTCAAGAGGGCAATTTGAAGTTGTAAGTTTAACTCAATCTTAAAAAAAATAAAAAGGATATTGATGAAAGCTCAACATCAGGAATTCTTAGACGCATGCAAAAGCATTCCACACAAAGTTATCACCTCACACTAGTCAGAATGACCATCAGCAAAAAGTCTACAAACAATAGATGTTGAAGAAGTTGTGGAGAATAGCATGACCTATAGCTCTAAGTGGGATGTGAAGTGGTAACAGCCAATAATAGGAACAGAATGGCAGTGCGTTGAAAAGGTAAACATTGAGTTACCATATGGTCCGGAAGGCTCACTATTGGGTCTGGCACCTGTGAAGACCAGAATCAAAACGACACAGATGAAACATCGTGTATTGCAGCAGTATTTACCATAGCCAAGACATGGAAGCAACAAAAATGTCCATCATCAGATGAATGGACGAAAGAGAGGTCCGTGTACACAATGGAATATCACACACAGAAAAGAATTGAAACAATGCCTTTTGCAGCACCATAGATGACGCTACAGATAATCATACAACTTGAAGTAAGTCACAAAGCGAGAGACACATATCCTATGATATCACGTATAGGTGTTATGTAAAAATTGATATTAATGAACTTATTTCCCCAGAGAAGGACACTCACATATTCAGAAAACAAACTTGTGGTTAACCAAATGGAAAGGTGTCAGGAATGTATAACGGAGGAGATTGGGTTTAACAGACATATGCTAATACTTATAAAATATCGAATCGCCAAAGACATACCAAATACCAAGAGAGGTCTACACAACATTCTGTAATAACCTATATGGAACAGGATCCAAACATGAAAAGATATATGTATCAATGAAACAGATTCTGTACACCTAGAACCAACACAACATTGCAACCAAATTTGCTCTGAGAAAAATAAAAATTAAACTAAGAATACCAACACCAAATAAGAAGACAGAAGTCTGAGGGGGTTTGTCCTGGCACATTCCACTCTAATTTGCGACCTACAAACAGGACTTCCAGGAAGGCTCTGTTGCCCTAGTAACCAGAGTTGGGAATATAGAAATGCCGCCGATTTGTGGCCGTTTCCTGCAACAGCAGCTTTAAACCCAGTGCTATTGGTCACTGCATATTCACAATTACTACAGGGTTGTAAATGACACCTGCCCTCAGAAAATGTCCTGCTGTAGGTAATGGCCAAAAGAATTCAGAAGACGGCCAATGTTTTCAAGGAAACAGTTTGAAGAGGTAAGTTTTACTCTTTTCCTGTTACAAGAAAAAAAAACCGGACGTGGATAAAAGCTCAATATCGGGAATTATTAGGCGCATGCAAATCCAAAGTACAAAAAGGTATCACCACCGAACACTCAAAATGCCATCAGTAAAACGTCTACAAACAATAAATGCTGAAGGGGTTTTAGAGAACTGTGTACCCTCTACTTGCTGGTGGGATGGAAACTGGTAACAGCCAGCAGTGAGAACAGAATGGAGGTGCATTTAAAGGTAAAACTTGATCTACCATATGATCTAGTAGGCCCACTGCTGGCCCTATCCCCTGAGAAGACCAGAATCCGAAAGACACAGGCTGGCAATCCTGCACTGCATCAATATTTAGCAGAGCCAAGGCTTGGAAGCAACCAAAATGTCCATCAACCGATGAATGCACAAAGAAGAAGTGGTCCATGTACACAATGGAATATTCGCCATGGAAAAGAATGAAACACTGCTCTTTCCGGCACCATAGGTGAGCCTAGAGATAATCACAGAACATGAGGTAAGTCGGAAAGCAGACGACAAATATCCTGTGATAGTTAGTGTTACCTAACAACTGACACAAGTGAACATATTTCCACAGAGAAAGAGACTCACAGACACAGAGAATAAACTAGGGTTTTCTAAACGGAAAGGTGGGAGGAATGGCTACATTAAGATTAGGGTTACCATACACATACAAATACATATTAAATACATATATCAAAAAGACCGATCCTATACCAAGGTAGGTCTACTGAACGCTCTGTAATAATTTACATGGGGGCTTCCTTGGTGGGGCGGTGGTTAAGAATCCGCCTGCCAATGCAGGGGACACAGGTTCGATCCCTGGTCCGCGAAGATCCCACATGCTGCAGAGCAATTAAGCCCATGCACCACAACCACTGAGCCTGCGCTCTAGAGGCCACGAGCCACAACTACTGAGCCCACACGCCACAACTCCTGAAGCCCACACGCCGAGAGCCCGTGCTGTGCAACAAGAGAAGCCACTGCAGTGAGCAGCCCGTGCACCGCAACGAAGACTAGCCCCCGCTCACTGCAACTAGAGAAAGCCCACATGCAGCAATGAAGACCCAATTCGGCCAATAGATAAATAAATAAATAAATAAATAAATAAATAAATAAATAAATAATATTTATTGCAAAAAATAATAATAATTTACATGGGAAGAGGATCTGTACATGAATAGATACATACAATGTTCAAGTGAACCTGATTGTGTGCACCTAGAACGCACAATATTCTAATCATTACCCCAATTAAAAAAATTAAAACCACTAACAACAATTAATGAGACATCAACTTATTGGGGTTTTTCCTGGCACATTCCATTCTAGTTTACAACCTAGGAACTTAAAGGAAGACTCGGCTGCCCTAGTAACCAGATTTGGGAATGGAGAAATGCTGCCGCCTTCAGGCCTTTTGCCACAGCAGCAGCTTTAAACACAGGGCTAACGGTCACTTAATATTCACAGGAATTGTAGGGCTGTAAATGACACATGTCCTAAAAAAATGTCCTGGGGTAGGTAATGGTCAAAAAAGTTCAAAACACGGAAAATATTTTCAAGAAAACAATTTAAAGAGGTAAGTTTTACTCACTCTTCCATTTAAAAACAAAAGAAGAACATGGATCAAAGCTCAATATCGCGAATTATTGCTTGGATGTAAACCCAAACTACAAAAAGATTTCGCCACCCAATTTTCAAAATGCCATCAGTAAAAATGTCGACAAACAATGAATGCTGACGGGTTTGTGGACAAATGCATACCCACTATGCTGTTGGTTGGAGGTAAACCGGTAACAGCTAATCATGAGGACAGAATGGAGCTGCATTTAAAAGGTAAAAGTTGAGCTACCATATGATGCGGCCGATCCCCTAATGGGCCTATAACCTACAAAGACCAGAATCAGAAACACACAGATAGGCAAACATGCACTGCGGCAATATTTACAATAGCCAAGACATGCAAGCAAACAAAATGTCCATCAACAGATAAATGGACAGAGAAGAAGTGGTATATGTACCGAATGGCATACTAGCCTTGGAAAAAAGTGAACAATCCCGTTTTCATGACTACAGATGAGCCTAGAAATAATCATATTATCTTAAGTAAGTCAAAAGGGAATGACAAATATCTTATGATATCCTTTATAGAGGTTAGCCTAAGATTGCTACCAATGAACGTATTTCCACAGAAAAAAGACACTCACAGACTTATAAAACAAACCAACGGTTAACCAAAATGAAAGGTGGGAGGATGGATAAATTAGGATTATGGGGATAACATACATATACTAATGTATGTTAAATGTATATGAACATATGACATATAAACTATATGAATTATATAATCACCAATACATATAAAATACATAATGACCAAACACCTGCCAAATACCAAGGGAGGTCAACTCAACACTCTGTAATAACATACATGGTAAGAGGATCCGGAGATGGACAGATATATGTATGAATAATTGACCAGATTCTGTACAGCCAGACAACCACAACACTCTATTCAAATTTACTTCGATAAGAAATAGAAATTAAATTTAAAAAACAAACATAAGTAAGGAGACATAAACTTCTGGGGGTTTGTCCGAGCACATTCCAGTCTAATTTACAACCGAGGAACACGACGTCCAGGAAGACTCTGTTGCCCTAGTAACAAGAGTTGAGAACGTAGAAATGCTGCCGCCTTGTGGCTGTTTCCCACAACAGCAACTGTAAACAGAGTGCTAATGGTCACTTAACATTCACAAGGACTGCCGGGCTGTAAATGACACCTGCCCTCAGAAAAGGCCCTGGGGTAGGGAATAGCCAAGAAAATTCAACACATGACAAATTTTTCAAGCAGTCAATATGAAGAGGGATGTTGTACTCACTCTTTAAAAAGAAAAAGGAAAAGAAAACAAAAGACATGCCTAAAGCTCAGTATAAGGAATTGTTAGATGCATGCAGATCCAACCTCCAAAAAGGTTTCAGCTCACACCAGTCAAATGACCATCAGCAAAAAGTCTACAAACTATAAATGCTGAAGGGGTTTTAGAGAACTGTGTACCTTCTAGCTGCTGGTGGGATGAAGAGTGGTAACAGCACTAACGACAACAGAATGGAGGTGGTTTCAAAGGTAAAAATTGAGCTACCATATGATCCGGCAGGGCACCTTCTGGGCCTATAACCTAAGACCACCAGGATCGGAAAGACAGAGGCAGGCAAAGGTGCACTGCAGCAATATTTAAATAGCCAAGACATGGAAGCAAAAAAAAGGTCCCGAAACAGATGAATGGACATAGAAGAAGTGGTATATGTACAGAATGGAATATTAGCCACGCAAAAAATAAAACAATGCCATTTGCAGCACCACGGATGACCCTAGAGATAATCACACAACGTGAAGTAAGTCAGAATGCGAAAGACAAATGTCCTATGATATCACTTATGTTATCTGAAAATTCATAAAAATGAACAAATTTCCATAGAGAAAGACAATCTCAGACTGAGAAGGCAAACTTATGGTTGAGCCAATGCAAAGGTGTGAGGAGTGGATAAATTAGGATATTCGGGTTATCAAACATATACTAATACATATAAAATATATAATCACCAAAGACCTATGGAATACCAACAGTGGGCTACTCAACACTCTGTAATAACTTACATGGAAAAGGATACAAAGATCAATAGATATATGTATATGTGTAAACGAACAAGATTCTGCACACCTAGCACAAACGACATGTTTCAATCAAATTGGCTCTGATAAAAACTAAAAATTAAAGACACAAACAAGAATTAAGGAGGCTAAAACTTCTGGGGCTCTGTGCTGGCACATTCCACTCTAATCTGCAACGTAAAATCACATCTTCCAGGAAGGTTCTGTAACTTAGCAAGCAGAGTTGGTAACGTACAAATGGTGCCACCCAACGCCGCTTCCTCAAACGGCAGCTTTAAATCCACTACTAATGGTCACTAATATTCACAAGGACTGCAGGGGTGTAAATGACACATGCCCTCAAAAAATGTCCTGCAGTAGGGAAGGGCCAAAGCAATTCAAAACACGGCAAATTTTTCAAGAGGGCAATTTGAAGTTGTAAGTTTAACTCAATCTTAAAAAAAATAAAAAGGATATTGATGAAAGCTCAACATCAGGAATTCTTAGACGCATGCAAAAGCATTCCACACAAAGTTATCACCTCACACTAGTCAGAATGACCATCAGCAAAAAGTCTACAAACAATAGATGTTGAAGAAGTTGTGGAGAATAGCATGACCTATAGCTCTAAGTGGGATGTGAAGTGGTAACAGCCAATAATAGGAACAGAATGGCAGTGCGTTGAAAAGGTAAACATTGAGTTACCATATGGTCCGGAAGGCTCACTATTGGGTCTGGCACCTGTGAAGACCAGAATCAAAACGACACAGATGGAACATCGTGTATTGCAGCAGTATTTACCATAGCCAAGACATGGAAGCAACAAAAATGTCCATCATCAGATGAATGGACGAAAGAGAGGTCCGTGTACACAATGGAATATCACACACAGAAAAGAATTGAAACAATGCCTTTTGCAGCACCATAGATGACGCTACAGATAATCATACAACTTGAAGTAAGTCACAAAGCGAGAGACACATATCCTATGATATCACGTATAGGTGTTATGTAAAAATTGATATTAATGAACTTATTTCCCCAGAGAAGGACACTCACATATTCAGAAAACAAACTTGTGGTTAACCAAATGGAAAGGTGTCAGGAATGTATAACGGAGGAGATTGGGTTTAACAGACATATGCTAATACTTATAAAATATCGAATCGCCAAAGACATACCAAATACCAAGAGAGGTCTACACAACATTCTGTAATAACCTATATGGAACAGGATCCAAACATGAAAAGATATATGTATCAATGAAACAGATTCTGTACACCTAGAACCAACACAACATTGCAACCAAATTTGCTCTGAGAAAAATAAAAATTAAACTAAGAATACCAACACCAAATAAGAAGACAGAAGTCTGAGGGGGTTTGTCCTGGCACATTCCACTCTAATTTGCGACCTACAAACAGGACTTCCAGGAAGGCTCTGTTGCCCTAGTAACCAGAGTTGGGAATATAGAAATGCCGCCGATTTGTGGCCGTTTCCTGCAACAGCAGCTTTAAACCCAGTGCTATTGGTCACTGCATATTCACAATTACTACAGGGTTGTAAATGACACCTGCCCTCAGAAAATGTCCTGCTGTAGGTAATGGCCAAAAGAATTCAGAAGACGGCCAATGTTTTCAAGGAAACAGTTTGAAGAGGTAAGTTTTACTCTTTTCCTGTTACAAGAAAAAAAAACCGGACGTGGATAAAAGCTCAATATCGGGAATTATTAGGCGCATGCAAATCCAAAGTACAAAAAGGTATCACCACCGAACACTCAAAATGCCATCAGTAAAACGTCTACAAACAATAAATGCTGAAGGGGTTTTAGAGAACTGTGTACCCTCTACTTGCTGGTGGGATGGAAACTGGTAACAGCCAGCAGTGAGAACAGAATGGAGGTGCATTTAAAGGTAAAACTTGATCTACCATATGATCTAGTAGGCCCACTGCTGGCCCTATCCCCTGAGAAGACCAGAATCCGAAAGACACAGGCTGGCAATCCTGCACTGCATCAATATTTAGCAGAGCCAAGGCTTGGAAGCAACCAAAATGTCCATCAACCGATGAATGCACAAAGAAGAAGTGGTCCATGTACACAATGGAATATTCGCCATGGAAAAGAATGAAACACTGCTCTTTCCGGCACCATAGGTGAGCCTAGAGATAATCACAGAACATGAGGTAAGTCGGAAAGCAGACGACAAATATCCTGTGATAGTTAGTGTTACCTAACAACTGACACAAGTGAACATATTTCCACAGAGAAAGAGACTCACAGACACAGAGAATAAACTAGGGTTTTCTAAACGGAAAGGTGGGAGGAATGGCTACATTAAGATTAGGGTTACCATACACATACAAATACATATTAAATACATATATCAAAAAGACCGATCCTATACCAAGGTAGGTCTACTGAACGCTCTGTAATAATTTACATGGGGGCTTCCTTGGTGGGGCGGTGGTTAAGAATCCGCCTGCCAATGCAGGGGACACAGGTTCGATCCCTGGTCCGCGAAGATCCCACATGCTGCAGAGCAATTAAGCCCATGCACCACAACCACTGAGCCTGCGCTCTAGAGGCCACGAGCCACAACTACTGAGCCCACACGCCACAACTCCTGAAGCCCACACGCCGAGAGCCCGTGCTGTGCAACAAGAGAAGCCACTGCAGTGAGCAGCCCGTGCACCGCAACGAAGACTAGCCCCCGCTCACTGCAACTAGAGAAAGCCCACATGCAGCAATGAAGACCCAATTCGGCCAATAGATAAATAAATAAATAAATAAATAAATAAATAAATAAATAAATAATATTTATTGCAAAAAATAATAATAATTTACATGGGAAGAGGATCTGTACATGAATAGATACATACAATGTTCAAGTGAACCTGATTGTGTGCACCTAGAACGCACAATATTCTAATCATTACCCCAATTAAAAAAATTAAAACCACTAACAACAATTAATGAGACATCAACTTATTGGGGTTTTTCCTGGCACATTCCATTCTAGTTTACAACCTAGGAACTTAAAGGAAGACTCGGCTGCCCTAGTAACCAGATTTGGGAATGGAGAAATGCTGCCGCCTTCAGGCCTTTTGCCACAGCAGCAGCTTTAAACACAGGGCTAACGGTCACTTAATATTCACAGGAATTGTAGGGCTGTAAATGACACATGTCCTAAAAAAATGTCCTGGGGTAGGTAATGGTCAAAAAAGTTCAAAACACGGAAAATATTTTCAAGAAAACAATTTAAAGAGGTAAGTTTTACTCACTCTTCCATTTAAAAACAAAAGAAGAACATGGATCAAAGCTCAATATCGCGAATTATTGCTTGGATGTAAACCCAAACTACAAAAAGATTTCGCCACCCAATTTTCAAAATGCCATCAGTAAAAATGTCGACAAACAATGAATGCTGACGGGTTTGTGGACAAATGCATACCCACTATGCTGTTGGTTGGAGGTAAACCGGTAACAGCTAATCATGAGGACAGAATGGAGCTGCATTTAAAAGGTAAAAGTTGAGCTACCATATGATGCGGCCGATCCCCTAATGGGCCTATAACCTACAAAGACCAGAATCAGAAACACACAGATAGGCAAACATGCACTGCGGCAATATTTACAATAGCCAAGACATGCAAGCAAACAAAATGTCCATCAACAGATAAATGGACAGAGAAGAAGTGGTATATGTACCGAATGGCATACTAGCCTTGGAAAAAAGTGAACAATCCCGTTTTCATGACTACAGATGAGCCTAGAAATAATCATATTATCTTAAGTAAGTCAAAAGGGAATGACAAATATCTTATGATATCCTTTATAGAGGTTAGCCTAAGATTGCTACCAATGAACGTATTTCCACAGAAAAAAGACACTCACAGACTTATAAAACAAACCAACGGTTAACCAAAATGAAAGGTGGGAGGATGGATAAATTAGGATTATGGGGATAACATACATATACTAATGTATGTTAAATGTATATGAACATATGACATATAAACTATATGAATTATATAATCACCAATACATATAAAATACATAATGACCAAACACCTGCCAAATACCAAGGGAGGTCAACTCAACACTCTGTAATAACATACATGGTAAGAGGATCCGGAGATGAACAGATATATGTATGAATAATTGACCAGATTCTGTACAGCCAGACAACCACAACACTCTATTCAAATTTACTTCGATAAGAAATAGAAATTAAATTTAAAAAACAAACATAAGTAAGGAGACATAAACTTCTGGGGGTTTGTCCGAGCACATTCCAGTCTAATTTACAACCGAGGAACACGACGTCCAGGAAGACTCTGTTGCCCTAGTAACAAGAGTTGAGAACGTAGAAATGCTGCCGCCTTGTGGCTGTTTCCCACAACAGCAACTGTAAACAGAGTGCTAATGGTCACTTAACATTCACAAGGACTGCCGGGCTGTAAATGACACCTGCCCTCAGAAAAGGCCCTGGGGTAGGGAATAGCCAAGAAAATTCAACACATGACAAATTTTTCAAGCAGTCAATATGAAGAGGGATGTTGTACTCACTCTTTAAAAAGAAAAAGGAAAAGAAAACAAAAGACATGCCTAAAGCTCAGTATAAGGAATTGTTAGATGCATGCAAATCCAACCTCCAAAAAGGTTTCAGCTCACACCAGTCAAATGACCATCAGCAAAAAGTCTACAAACTATAAATGCTGAAGGGGTTTTAGAGAACTGTGTACCTTCTAGCTGCTGGTGGGATGAAGAGTGGTAACAGCACTAACGACAACAGAATGGAGGTGGTTTCAAAGGTAAAAATTGAGCTACCATATGATCCGGCAGGGCACCTTCTGGGCCTATAACCTAAGACCACCAGGATCGGAAAGACAGAGGCAGGCAAAGGTGCACTGCAGCAATATTTAAATAGCCAAGACACGGAAGCAAAAAAAAGGTCCCGAAACAGATGAATGGACATAGAAGAAGTGGTATATGTACAGAATGGAATATTAGCCACGCAAAAAATAAAACAATGCCATTTGCAGCACCACGGATGACCCTAGAGATAATCACACAACGTGAAGTAAGTCAGAATGCGAAAGACAAATGTCCTATGATATCACTTATGTTATCTGAAAATTCATAAAAATGAACAAATTTCCATAGAGAAAGACAATCTCAGACTGAGAAGGCAAACTTATGGTTGAGCCAATGCAAAGGTGTGAGGAGTGGATAAATTAGGATATTCGGGTTATCAAACATATACTAATACATATAAAATATATAATCACCAAAGACCTATGGAATACCAACAGTGGGCTACTCAACACTCTGTAATAACTTACATGGAAAAGGATACAAAGATCAATAGATATATGTATATGTGTAAACGAACAAGATTCTGCACACCTAGCACAAACGACATGTTTCAATCAAATTGGCTCTGATAAAAACTAAAAATTAAAGACACAAACAAGAATTAAGGAGGCTAAAACTTCTGGGGCTCTGTGCTGGCACATTCCACTCTAATCTGCAACGTAAAATCACATCTTCCAGGAAGGTTCTGTTACCTTAGCAAGCAGAGTTGGTAACGTACAAATGGTGCCACCCAACGCCGCTTCCTCAAACGGCAGCTTTAAATCCACTACTAATGGTCACTAATATTCACAAGGACTGCAGGGGTGTAAATGACACATGCCCTCAAAAAATGTCCTGCAGTAGGGAAGGGCCAAAGCAATTCAAAACACGGCAAATTTTTCAAGAGGGCAATTTGAAGTTGTAAGTTTAACTCAATCTTAAAAAAAAATAAAAAGGATATTGATGAAAGCTCAACATCAGGAATTCTTAGACGCATGCAAAAGCATTCCACACAAAGTTATCACCTCACACTAGTCAGAATGACCATCAGCAAAAAGTCTACAAACAATAGATGTTGAAGAAGTTGTGGAGAATAGCATGACCTATAGCTCTAAGTGGGATGTGAAGTGGTAACAGCCAATAATAGGAACAGAATGGCAGTGCGTTGAAAAGGTAAACATTGAGTTACCATATGGTCCGGAAGGCTCACTATTGGGTCTGGCACCTGTGAAGACCAGAATCAAAACGACACAGATGGAACATCGTGTATTGCAGCAGTATTTACCATAGCCAAGACATGGAAGCAACAAAAATGTCCATCATCAGATGAATGGACGAAAGAGAGGTCCGTGTACACAATGGAATATCACACACAGAAAAGAATTGAAACAATGCCTTTTGCAGCACCATAGATGACGCTACAGATAATCATACAACTTGAAGTAAGTCACAAAGCGAGAGACACATATCCTATGATATCACGTATAGGTGTTATGTAAAAATTGATATTAATGAACTTATTTCCCCAGAGAAGGACACTCACATATTCAGAAAACAAACTTGTGGTTAACCAAATGGAAAGGTGTCAGGAATGTATAACGGAGGAGATTGGGTTTAACAGACATATGCTAATACTTATAAAATATCGAATCGCCAAAGACATACCAAATACCAAGAGAGGTCTACACAACATTCTGTAATAACCTATATGGAACAGGATCCAAACATGAAAAGATATATGTATCAATGAAACAGATTCTGTACACCTAGAACCAACACAACATTGCAACCAAATTTGCTCTGAGAAAAATAAAAATTAAACTAAGAATACCAACACCAAATAAGAAGACAGAAGTCTGAGGGGGTTTGTCCTGGCACATTCCACTCTAATTTGCGACCTACAAACAGGACTTCCAGGAAGGCTCTGTTGCCCTAGTAACCAGAGTTGGGAATATAGAAATGCCGCCGATTTGTGGCCGTTTCCTGCAACAGCAGCTTTAAACCCAGTGCTATTGGTCACTGCATATTCACAATTACTACAGGGTTGTAAATGACACCTGCCCTCAGAAAATGTCCTGCTGTAGGTAATGGCCAAAAGAATTCAGAAGACGGCCAATGTTTTCAAGGAAACAGTTTGAAGAGGTAAGTTTTACTCTTTTCCTGTTACAAGAAAAAAAAACCGGACGTGGATAAAAGCTCAATATCGGGAATTATTAGGCGCATGCAAATCCAAAGTACAAAAAGGTATCACCACCGAACACTCAAAATGCCATCAGTAAAACGTCTACAAACAATAAATGCTGAAGGGGTTTTAGAGAACTGTGTACCCTCTACTTGCTGGTGGGATGGAAACTGGTAACAGCCAGCAGTGAGAACAGAATGGAGGTGCATTTAAAGGTAAAACTTGATCTACCATATGATCTAGTAGGCCCACTGCTGGCCCTATCCCCTGAGAAGACCAGAATCCGAAAGACACAGGCTGGCAATCCTGCACTGCATCAATATTTAGCAGAGCCAAGGCTTGGAAGCAACCAAAATGTCCATCAACCGATGAATGCACAAAGAAGAAGTGGTCCATGTACACAATGGAATATTCGCCATGGAAAAGAATGAAACACTGCTCTTTCCGGCACCATAGGTGAGCCTAGAGATAATCACAGAACATGAGGTAAGTCGGAAAGCAGACGACAAATATCCTGTGATAGTTAGTGTTACCTAACAACTGACACAAGTGAACATATTTCCACAGAGAAAGAGACTCACAGACACAGAGAATAAACTAGGGTTTTCTAAACGGAAAGGTGGGAGGAATGGCTACATTAAGATTAGGGTTACCATACACATACAAATACATATTAAATACATATATCAAAAAGACCGATCCTATACCAAGGTAGGTCTACTGAACGCTCTGTAATAATTTACATGGGGGCTTCCTTGGTGGGGCGGTGGTTAAGAATCCGCCTGCCAATGCAGGGGACACAGGTTCGATCCCTGGTCCGCGAAGATCCCACATGCTGCAGAGCAATTAAGCCCATGCACCACAACCACTGAGCCTGCGCTCTAGAGGCCACGAGCCACAACTACTGAGCCCACACGCCACAACTCCTGAAGCCCACACGCCGAGAGCCCGTGCTGTGCAACAAGAGAAGCCACTGCAGTGAGCAGCCCGTGCACCGCAACGAAGACTAGCCCCCGCTCACTGCAACTAGAGAAAGCCCACATGCAGCAATGAAGACCCAATTCGGCCAATAGATAAATAAATAAATAAATAAATAAATAAATAAATAAATAAATAAATAAATAATATTTATTGCAAAAAATAATAATAATTTACATGGGAAGAGGATCTGTACATGAATAGATACATACAATGTTCAAGTGAACCTGATTGTGTGCACCTAGAACGCACAATATTCTAATCATTACCCCAATTAAAAAAATTAAAACCACTAACAACAATTAATGAGACATCAACTTATTGGGGTTTTTCCTGGCACATTCCATTCTAGTTTACAACCTAGGAACTTAAAGGAAGACTCGGCTGCCCTAGTAACCAGATTTGGGAATGGAGAAATGCTGCCGCCTTCAGGCCTTTTGCCACAGCAGCAGCTTTAAACACAGGGCTAACGGTCACTTAATATTCACAGGAATTGTAGGGCTGTAAATGACACATGTCCTAAAAAAATGTCCTGGGGTAGGTAATGGTCAAAAAAGTTCAAAACACGGAAAATATTTTCAAGAAAACAATTTAAAGAGGTAAGTTTTACTCACTCTTCCATTTAAAAACAAAAGAAGAACATGGATCAAAGCTCAATATCGCGAATTATTGCTTGGATGTAAACCCAAACTACAAAAAGATTTCGCCACCCAATTTTCAAAATGCCATCAGTAAAAATGTCGACAAACAATGAATGCTGACGGGTTTGTGGACAAATGCATACCCACTATGCTGTTGGTTGGAGGTAAACCGGTAACAGCTAATCATGAGGACAGAATGGAGCTGCATTTAAAAGGTAAAAGTTGAGCTACCATATGATGCGGCCGATCCCCTAATGGGCCTATAACCTACAAAGACCAGAATCAGAAACACACAGATAGGCAAACATGCACTGCGGCAATATTTACAATAGCCAAGACATGCAAGCAAACAAAATGTCCATCAACAGATAAATGGACAGAGAAGAAGTGGTATATGTACCGAATGGCATACTAGCCTTGGAAAAAAGTGAACAATCCCGTTTTCATGACTACAGATGAGCCTAGAAATAATCATATTATCTTAAGTAAGTCAAAAGGGAATGACAAATATCTTATGATATCCTTTATAGAGGTTAGCCTAAGATTGCTACCAATGAACGTATTTCCACAGAAAAAAGACACTCACAGACTTATAAAACAAACCAACGGTTAACCAAAATGAAAGGTGGGAGGATGGATAAATTAGGATTATGGGGATAACATACATATACTAATGTATGTTAAATGTATATGAACATATGACATATAAACTATATGAATTATATAATCACCAATACATATAAAATACATAATGACCAAACACCTGCCAAATACCAAGGGAGGTCAACTCAACACTCTGTAATAACATACATGGTAAGAGGATCCGGAGATGG
The DNA here is from genome assembly GCF_028023285.1 of Balaenoptera ricei. NCBI lineage: Eukaryota > Metazoa > Chordata > Mammalia > Artiodactyla > Balaenopteridae > Balaenoptera > Balaenoptera ricei. The sequence continues at coordinate 93,151,774 of NC_082640.1, forward strand.
ACAGATATATGTATGAATAATTGACCAGATTCTGTACAGCCAGACAACCACAACACTCTATTCAAATTTACTTCGATAAGAAATAGAAATTAAATTTAAAAAACAAACATAAGTAAGGAGACATAAACTTCTGGGGGTTTGTCCGAGCACATTCCAGTCTAATTTACAACCGAGGAACACGACGTCCAGGAAGACTCTGTTGCCCTAGTAACAAGAGTTGAGAACGTAGAAATGCTGCCGCCTTGTGGCTGTTTCCCACAACAGCAACTGTAAACAGAGTGCTAATGGTCACTTAACATTCACAAGGACTGCCGGGCTGTAAATGACACCTGCCCTCAGAAAAGGCCCTGGGGTAGGGAATAGCCAAGAAAATTCAACACATGACAAATTTTTCAAGCAGTCAATATGAAGAGGGATGTTGTACTCACTCTTTAAAAAGAAAAAGGAAAAGAAAACAAAAGACATGCCTAAAGCTCAGTATAAGGAATTGTTAGATGCATGCAAATCCAACCTCCAAAAAGGTTTCAGCTCACACCAGTCAAATGACCATCAGCAAAAAGTCTACAAACTATAAATGCTGAAGGGGTTTTAGAGAACTGTGTACCTTCTAGCTGCTGGTGGGATGAAGAGTGGTAACAGCACTAACGACAACAGAATGGAGGTGGTTTCAAAGGTAAAAATTGAGCTACCATATGATCCGGCAGGGCACCTTCTGGGCCTATAACCTAAGACCACCAGGATCGGAAAGACAGAGGCAGGCAAAGGTGCACTGCAGCAATATTTAAATAGCCAAGACACGGAAGCAAAAAAAAGGTCCCGAAACAGATGAATGGACATAGAAGAAGTGGTATATGTACAGAATGGAATATTAGCCACGCAAAAAATAAAACAATGCCATTTGCAGCACCACGGATGACCCTAGAGATAATCACACAACGTGAAGTAAGTCAGAATGCGAAAGACAAATGTCCTATGATATCACTTATGTTATCTGAAAATTCATAAAAATGAACAAATTTCCATAGAGAAAGACAATCTCAGACTGAGAAGGCAAACTTATGGTTGAGCCAATGCAAAGGTGTGAGGAGTGGATAAATTAGGATATTCGGGTTATCAAACATATACTAATACATATAAAATATATAATCACCAAAGACCTATGGAATACCAACAGTGGGCTACTCAACACTCTGTAATAACTTACATGGAAAAGGATACAAAGATCAATAGATATATGTATATGTGTAAACGAACAAGATTCTGCACACCTAGCACAAACGACATGTTTCAATCAAATTGGCTCTGATAAAAACTAAAAATTAAAGACACAAACAAGAATTAAGGAGGCTAAAACTTCTGGGGCTCTGTGCTGGCACATTCCACTCTAATCTGCAACGTAAAATCACATCTTCCAGGAAGGTTCTGTTACCTTAGCAAGCAGAGTTGGTAACGTACAAATGGTGCCACCCAACGCCGCTTCCTCAAACGGCAGCTTTAAATCCACTACTAATGGTCACTAATATTCACAAGGACTGCAGGGGTGTAAATGACACATGCCCTCAAAAAATGTCCTGCAGTAGGGAAGGGCCAAAGCAATTCAAAACACGGCAAATTTTTCAAGAGGGCAATTTGAAGTTGTAAGTTTAACTCAATCTTAAAAAAAAATAAAAAGGATATTGATGAAAGCTCAACATCAGGAATTCTTAGACGCATGCAAAAGCATTCCACACAAAGTTATCACCTCACACTAGTCAGAATGACCATCAGCAAAAAGTCTACAAACAATAGATGTTGAAGAAGTTGTGGAGAATAGCATGACCTATAGCTCTAAGTGGGATGTGAAGTGGTAACAGCCAATAATAGGAACAGAATGGCAGTGCGTTGAAAAGGTAAACATTGAGTTACCATATGGTCCGGAAGGCTCACTATTGGGTCTGGCACCTGTGAAGACCAGAATCAAAACGACACAGATGGAACATCGTGTATTGCAGCAGTATTTACCATAGCCAAGACATGGAAGCAACAAAAATGTCCATCATCAGATGAATGGACGAAAGAGAGGTCCGTGTACACAATGGAATATCACACACAGAAAAGAATTGAAACAATGCCTTTTGCAGCACCATAGATGACGCTACAGATAATCATACAACTTGAAGTAAGTCACAAAGCGAGAGACACATATCCTATGATATCACGTATAGGTGTTATGTAAAAATTGATATTAATGAACTTATTTCCCCAGAGAAGGACACTCACATATTCAGAAAACAAACTTGTGGTTAACCAAATGGAAAGGTGTCAGGAATGTATAACGGAGGAGATTGGGTTTAACAGACATATGCTAATACTTATAAAATATCGAATCGCCAAAGACATACCAAATACCAAGAGAGGTCTACACAACATTCTGTAATAACCTATATGGAACAGGATCCAAACATGAAAAGATATATGTATCAATGAAACAGATTCTGTACACCTAGAACCAACACAACATTGCAACCAAATTTGCTCTGAGAAAAATAAAAATTAAACTAAGAATACCAACACCAAATAAGAAGACAGAAGTCTGAGGGGGTTTGTCCTGGCACATTCCACTCTAATTTGCGACCTACAAACAGGACTTCCAGGAAGGCTCTGTTGCCCTAGTAACCAGAGTTGGGAATATAGAAATGCCGCCGATTTGTGGCCGTTTCCTGCAACAGCAGCTTTAAACCCAGTGCTATTGGTCACTGCATATTCACAATTACTACAGGGTTGTAAATGACACCTGCCCTCAGAAAATGTCCTGCTGTAGGTAATGGCCAAAAGAATTCAGAAGACGGCCAATGTTTTCAAGGAAACAGTTTGAAGAGGTAAGTTTTACTCTTTTCCTGTTACAAGAAAAAAAAACCGGACGTGGATAAAAGCTCAATATCGGGAATTATTAGGCGCATGCAAATCCAAAGTACAAAAAGGTATCACCACCGAACACTCAAAATGCCATCAGTAAAACGTCTACAAACAATAAATGCTGAAGGGGTTTTAGAGAACTGTGTACCCTCTACTTGCTGGTGGGATGGAAACTGGTAACAGCCAGCAGTGAGAACAGAATGGAGGTGCATTTAAAGGTAAAACTTGATCTACCATATGATCTAGTAGGCCCACTGCTGGCCCTATCCCCTGAGAAGACCAGAATCCGAAAGACACAGGCTGGCAATCCTGCACTGCATCAATATTTAGCAGAGCCAAGGCTTGGAAGCAACCAAAATGTCCATCAACCGATGAATGCACAAAGAAGAAGTGGTCCATGTACACAATGGAATATTCGCCATGGAAAAGAATGAAACACTGCTCTTTCCGGCACCATAGGTGAGCCTAGAGATAATCACAGAACATGAGGTAAGTCGGAAAGCAGACGACAAATATCCTGTGATAGTTAGTGTTACCTAACAACTGACACAAGTGAACATATTTCCACAGAGAAAGAGACTCACAGACACAGAGAATAAACTAGGGTTTTCTAAACGGAAAGGTGGGAGGAATGGCTACATTAAGATTAGGGTTACCATACACATACAAATACATATTAAATACATATATCAAAAAGACCGATCCTATACCAAGGTAGGTCTACTGAACGCTCTGTAATAATTTACATGGGGGCTTCCTTGGTGGGGCGGTGGTTAAGAATCCGCCTGCCAATGCAGGGGACACAGGTTCGATCCCTGGTCCGCGAAGATCCCACATGCTGCAGAGCAATTAAGCCCATGCACCACAACCACTGAGCCTGCGCTCTAGAGGCCACGAGCCACAACTACTGAGCCCACACGCCACAACTCCTGAAGCCCACACGCCGAGAGCCCGTGCTGTGCAACAAGAGAAGCCACTGCAGTGAGCAGCCCGTGCACCGCAACGAAGACTAGCCCCCGCTCACTGCAACTAGAGAAAGCCCACATGCAGCAATGAAGACCCAATTCGGCCAATAGATAAATAAATAAATAAATAAATAAATAAATAAATAAATAAATAAATAATATTTATTGCAAAAAATAATAATAATTTACATGGGAAGAGGATCTGTACATGAATAGATACATACAATGTTCAAGTGAACCTGATTGTGTGCACCTAGAACGCACAATATTCTAATCATTACCCCAATTAAAAAAATTAAAACCACTAACAACAATTAATGAGACATCAACTTATTGGGGTTTTTCCTGGCACATTCCATTCTAGTTTACAACCTAGGAACTTAAAGGAAGACTCGGCTGCCCTAGTAACCAGATTTGGGAATGGAGAAATGCTGCCGCCTTCAGGCCTTTTGCCACAGCAGCAGCTTTAAACACAGGGCTAACGGTCACTTAATATTCACAGGAATTGTAGGGCTGTAAATGACACATGTCCTAAAAAAATGTCCTGGGGTAGGTAATGGTCAAAAAAGTTCAAAACACGGAAAATATTTTCAAGAAAACAATTTAAAGAGGTAAGTTTTACTCACTCTTCCATTTAAAAACAAAAGAAGAACATGGATCAAAGCTCAATATCGCGAATTATTGCTTGGATGTAAACCCAAACTACAAAAAGATTTCGCCACCCAATTTTCAAAATGCCATCAGTAAAAATGTCGACAAACAATGAATGCTGACGGGTTTGTGGACAAATGCATACCCACTATGCTGTTGGTTGGAGGTAAACCGGTAACAGCTAATCATGAGGACAGAATGGAGCTGCATTTAAAAGGTAAAAGTTGAGCTACCATATGATGCGGCCGATCCCCTAATGGGCCTATAACCTACAAAGACCAGAATCAGAAACACACAGATAGGCAAACATGCACTGCGGCAATATTTACAATAGCCAAGACATGCAAGCAAACAAAATGTCCATCAACAGATAAATGGACAGAGAAGAAGTGGTATATGTACCGAATGGCATACTAGCCTTGGAAAAAAGTGAACAATCCCGTTTTCATGACTACAGATGAGCCTAGAAATAATCATATTATCTTAAGTAAGTCAAAAGGGAATGACAAATATCTTATGATATCCTTTATAGAGGTTAGCCTAAGATTGCTACCAATGAACGTATTTCCACAGAAAAAAGACACTCACAGACTTATAAAACAAACCAACGGTTAACCAAAATGAAAGGTGGGAGGATGGATAAATTAGGATTATGGGGATAACATACATATACTAATGTATGTTAAATGTATATGAACATATGACATATAAACTATATGAATTATATAATCACCAATACATATAAAATACATAATGACCAAACACCTGCCAAATACCAAGGGAGGTCAACTCAACACTCTGTAATAACATACATGGTAAGAGGATCCGGAGATGGACAGATATATGTATGAATAATTGACCAGATTCTGTACAGCCAGACAACCACAACACTCTATTCAAATTTACTTCGATAAGAAATAGAAATTAAATTTAAAAAACAAACATAAGTAAGGAGACATAAACTTCTGGGGGTTTGTCCGAGCACATTCCAGTCTAATTTACAACCGAGGAACACGACGTCCAGGAAGACTCTGTTGCCCTAGTAACAAGAGTTGAGAACGTAGAAATGCTGCCGCCTTGTGGCTGTTTCCCACAACAGCAACTGTAAACAGAGTGCTAATGGTCACTTAACATTCACAAGGACTGCCGGGCTGTAAATGACACCTGCCCTCAGAAAAGGCCCTGGGGTAGGGAATAGCCAAGAAAATTCAACACATGACAAATTTTTCAAGCAGTCAATATGAAGAGGGATGTTGTACTCACTCTTTAAAAAGAAAAAGGAAAAGAAAACAAAAGACATGCCTAAAGCTCAGTATAAGGAATTGTTAGATGCATGCAGATCCAACCTCCAAAAAGGTTTCAGCTCACACCAGTCAAATGACCATCAGCAAAAAGTCTACAAACTATAAATGCTGAAGGGGTTTTAGAGAACTGTGTACCTTCTAGCTGCTGGTGGGATGAAGAGTGGTAACAGCACTAACGACAACAGAATGGAGGTGGTTTCAAAGGTAAAAATTGAGCTACCATATGATCCGGCAGGGCACCTTCTGGGCCTATAACCTAAGACCACCAGGATCGGAAAGACAGAGGCAGGCAAAGGTGCACTGCAGCAATATTTAAATAGCCAAGACACGGAAGCAAAAAAAAGGTCCCGAAACAGATGAATGGACATAGAAGAAGTGGTATATGTACAGAATGGAATATTAGCCACGCAAAAAATAAAACAATGCCATTTGCAGCACCACGGATGACCCTAGAGATAATCACACAACGTGAAGTAAGTCAGAATGCGAAAGACAAATGTCCTATGATATCACTTATGTTATCTGAAAATTCATAAAAATGAACAAATTTCCATAGAGAAAGACAATCTCAGACTGAGAAGGCAAACTTATGGTTGAGCCAATGCAAAGGTGTGAGGAGTGGATAAATTAGGATATTCGGGTTATCAAACATATACTAATACATATAAAATATATAATCACCAAAGACCTATGGAATACCAACAGTGGGCTACTCAACACTCTGTAATAACTTACATGGAAAAGGATACAAAGATCAATAGATATATGTATATGTGTAAACGAACAAGATTCTGCACACCTAGCACAAACGACATGTTTCAATCAAATTGGCTCTGATAAAAACTAAAAATTAAAGACACAAACAAGAATTAAGGAGGCTAAAACTTCTGGGGCTCTGTGCTGGCACATTCCACTCTAATCTGCAACGTAAAATCACATCTTCCAGGAAGGTTCTGTAACTTAGCAAGCAGAGTTGGTAACGTACAAATGGTGCCACCCAACGCCGCTTCCTCAAACGGCAGCTTTAAATCCACTACTAATGGTCACTAATATTCACAAGGACTGCAGGGGTGTAAATGACACATGCCCTCAAAAAATGTCCTGCAGTAGGGAAGGGCCAAAGCAATTCAAAACACGGCAAATTTTTCAAGAGGGCAATTTGAAGTTGTAAGTTTAACTCAATCTTAAAAAAAATAAAAAGGATATTGATGAAAGCTCAACATCAGGAATTCTTAGACGCATGCAAAAGCATTCCACACAAAGTTATCACCTCACACTAGTCAGAATGACCATCAGCAAAAAGTCTACAAACAATAGATGTTGAAGAAGTTGTGGAGAATAGCATGACCTATAGCTCTAAGTGGGATGTGAAGTGGTAACAGCCAATAATAGGAACAGAATGGCAGTGCGTTGAAAAGGTAAACATTGAGTTACCATATGGTCCGGAAGGCTCACTATTGGGTCTGGCACCTGTGAAGACCAGAATCAAAACGACACAGATGGAACATCGTGTATTGCAGCAGTATTTACCATAGCCAAGACATGGAAGCAACAAAAATGTCCATCATCAGATGAATGGACGAAAGAGAGGTCCGTGTACACAATGGAATATCACACACAGAAAAGAATTGAAACAATGCCTTTTGCAGCACCATAGATGACGCTACAGATAATCATACAACTTGAAGTAAGTCACAAAGCGAGAGACACATATCCTATGATATCACGTATAGGTGTTATGTAAAAATTGATATTAATGAACTTATTTCCCCAGAGAAGGACACTCACATATTCAGAAAACAAACTTGTGGTTAACCAAATGGAAAGGTGTCAGGAATGTATAACGGAGGAGATTGGGTTTAACAGACATATGCTAATACTTATAAAATATCGAATCGCCAAAGACATACCAAATACCAAGAGAGGTCTACACAACATTCTGTAATAACCTATATGGAACAGGATCCAAACATGAAAAGATATATGTATCAATGAAACAGATTCTGTACACCTAGAACCAACACAACATTGCAACCAAATTTGCTCTGAGAAAAATAAAAATTAAACTAAGAATACCAACACCAAATAAGAAGACAGAAGTCTGAGGGGGTTTGTCCTGGCACATTCCACTCTAATTTGCGACCTACAAACAGGACTTCCAGGAAGGCTCTGTTGCCCTAGTAACCAGAGTTGGGAATATAGAAATGCCGCCGATTTGTGGCCGTTTCCTGCAACAGCAGCTTTAAACCCAGTGCTATTGGTCACTGCATATTCACAATTACTACAGGGTTGTAAATGACACCTGCCCTCAGAAAATGTCCTGCTGTAGGTAATGGCCAAAAGAATTCAGAAGACGGCCAATGTTTTCAAGGAAACAGTTTGAAGAGGTAAGTTTTACTCTTTTCCTGTTACAAGAAAAAAAAACCGGACGTGGATAAAAGCTCAATATCGGGAATTATTAGGCGCATGCAAATCCAAAGTACAAAAAGGTATCACCACCGAACACTCAAAATGCCATCAGTAAAACGTCTACAAACAATAAATGCTGAAGGGGTTTTAGAGAACTGTGTACCCTCTACTTGCTGGTGGGATGGAAACTGGTAACAGCCAGCAGTGAGAACAGAATGGAGGTGCATTTAAAGGTAAAACTTGATCTACCATATGATCTAGTAGGCCCACTGCTGGCCCTATCCCCTGAGAAGACCAGAATCCGAAAGACACAGGCTGGCAATCCTGCACTGCATCAATATTTAGCAGAGCCAAGGCTTGGAAGCAACCAAAATGTCCATCAACCGATGAATGCACAAAGAAGAAGTGGTCCATGTACACAATGGAATATTCGCCATGGAAAAGAATGAAACACTGCTCTTTCCGGCACCATAGGTGAGCCTAGAGATAATCACAGAACATGAGGTAAGTCGGAAAGCAGACGACAAATATCCTGTGATAGTTAGTGTTACCTAACAACTGACACAAGTGAACATATTTCCACAGAGAAAGAGACTCACAGACACAGAGAATAAACTAGGGTTTTCTAAACGGAAAGGTGGGAGGAATGGCTACATTAAGATTAGGGTTACCATACACATACAAATACATATTAAATACATATATCAAAAAGACCGATCCTATACCAAGGTAGGTCTACTGAACGCTCTGTAATAATTTACATGGGGGCTTCCTTGGTGGGGCGGTGGTTAAGAATCCGCCTGCCAATGCAGGGGACACAGGTTCGATCCCTGGTCCGCGAAGATCCCACATGCTGCAGAGCAATTAAGCCCATGCACCACAACCACTGAGCCTGCGCTCTAGAGGCCACGAGCCACAACTACTGAGCCCACACGCCACAACTCCTGAAGCCCACACGCCGAGAGCCCGTGCTGTGCAACAAGAGAAGCCACTGCAGTGAGCAGCCCGTGCACCGCAACGAAGACTAGCCCCCGCTCACTGCAACTAGAGAAAGCCCACATGCAGCAATGAAGACCCAATTCGGCCAATAGATAAATAAATAAATAAATAAATAAATAAATAAATAAATAAATAAATAATATTTATTGCAAAAAATAATAATAATTTACATGGGAAGAGGATCTGTACATGAATAGATACATACAATGTTCAAGTGAACCTGATTGTGTGCACCTAGAACGCACAATATTCTAATCATTACCCCAATTAAAAAAATTAAAACCACTAACAACAATTAATGAGACATCAACTTATTGGGGTTTTTCCTGGCACATTCCATTCTAGTTTACAACCTAGGAACTTAAAGGAAGACTCGGCTGCCCTAGTAACCAGATTTGGGAATGGAGAAATGCTGCCGCCTTCAGGCCTTTTGCCACAGCAGCAGCTTTAAACACAGGGCTAACGGTCACTTAATATTCACAGGAATTGTAGGGCTGTAAATGACACATGTCCTAAAAAAATGTCCTGGGGTAGGTAATGGTCAAAAAAGTTCAAAACACGGAAAATATTTTCAAGAAAACAATTTAAAGAGGTAAGTTTTACTCACTCTTCCATTTAAAAACAAAAGAAGAACATGGATCAAAGCTCAATATCGCGAATTATTGCTTGGATGTAAACCCAAACTACAAAAAGATTTCGCCACCCAATTTTCAAAATGCCATCAGTAAAAATGTCGACAAACAATGAATGCTGACGGGTTTGTGGACAAATGCATACCCACTATGCTGTTGGTTGGAGGTAAACCGGTAACAGCTAATCATGAGGACAGAATGGAGCTGCATTTAAAAGGTAAAAGTTGAGCTACCATATGATGCGGCCGATCCCCTAATGGGCCTATAACCTACAAAGACCAGAATCAGAAACACACAGATAGGCAAACATGCACTGCGGCAATATTTACAATAGCCAAGACATGCAAGCAAACAAAATGTCCATCAACAGATAAATGGACAGAGAAGAAGTGGTATATGTACCGAATGGCATACTAGCCTTGGAAAAAAGTGAACAATCCCGTTTTCATGACTACAGATGAGCCTAGAAATAATCATATTATCTTAAGTAAGTCAAAAGGGAATGACAAATATCTTATGATATCCTTTATAGAGGTTAGCCTAAGATTGCTACCAATGAACGTATTTCCACAGAAAAAAGACACTCACAGACTTATAAAACAAACCAACGGTTAACCAAAATGAAAGGTGGGAGGATGGATAAATTAGGATTATGGGGATAACATACATATACTAATGTATGTTAAATGTATATGAACATATGACATATAAACTATATGAATTATATAATCACCAATACATATAAAATACATAATGACCAAACACCTGCCAAATACCAAGGGAGGTCAACTCAACACTCTGTAATAACATACATGGTAAGAGGATCCGGAGATGGACAGATATATGTATGAATAATTGACCAGATTCTGTACAGCCAGACAACCACAACACTCTATTCAAATTTACTTCGATAAGAAATAGAAATTAAATTTAAAAAACAAACATAAGTAAGGAGACATAAACTTCTGGGGGTTTGTCCGAGCACATTCCAGTCTAATTTACAACCGAGGAACACGACGTCCAGGAAGACTCTGTTGCCCTAGTAACAAGAGTTGAGAACGTAGAAATGCTGCCGCCTTGTGGCTGTTTCCCACAACAGCAACTGTAAACAGAGTGCTAATGGTCACTTAACATTCACAAGGACTGCCGGGCTGTAAATGACACCTGCCCTCAGAAAAGGCCCTGGGGTAGGGAATAGCCAAGAAAATTCAACACATGACAAATTTTTCAAGCAGTCAATATGAAGAGGGATGTTGTACTCACTCTTTAAAAAGAAAAAGGAAAAGAAAACAAAAGACATGCCTAAAGCTCAGTATAAGGAATTGTTAGATGCATGCAGATCCAACCTCCAAAAAGGTTTCAGCTCACACCAGTCAAATGACCATCAGCAAAAAGTCTACAAACTATAAATGCTGAAGGGGTTTTAGAGAACTGTGTACCTTCTAGCTGCTGGTGGGATGAAGAGTGGTAACAGCACTAACGACAACAGAATGGAGGTGGTTTCAAAGGTAAAAATTGAGCTACCATATGATCCGGCAGGGCACCTTCTGGGCCTATAACCTAAGACCACCAGGATCGGAAAGACAGAGGCAGGCAAAGGTGCACTGCAGCAATATTTAAATAGCCAAGACACGGAAGCAAAAAAAAGGTCCCGAAACAGATGAATGGACATAGAAGAAGTGGTATATGTACAGAATGGAATATTAGCCACGCAAAAAATAAAACAATGCCATTTGCAGCACCACGGATGACCCTAGAGATAATCACACAACGTGAAGTAAGTCAGAATGCGAAAGACAAATGTCCTATGATATCACTTATGTTATCTGAAAATTCATAAAAATGAACAAATTTCCATAGAGAAAGACAATCTCAGACTGAGAAGGCAAACTTATGGTTGAGCCAATGCAAAGGTGTGAGGAGTGGATAAATTAGGATATTCGGGTTATCAAACATATACTAATACATATAAAATATATAATCACCAAAGACCTATGGAATACCAACAGTGGGCTACTCAACACTCTGTAATAACTTACATGGAAAAGGATACAAAGATCAATAGATATATGTATATGTGTAAACGAACAAGATTCTGCACACCTAGCACAAACGACATGTTTCAATCAAATTGGCTCTGATAAAAACTAAAAATTAAAGACACAAACAAGAATTAAGGAGGCTAAAACTTCTGGGGCTCTGTGCTGGCACATTCCACTCTAATCTGCAACGTAAAATCACATCTTCCAGGAAGGTTCTGTAACTTAGCAAGCAGAGTTGGTAACGTACAAATGGTGCCACCCAACGCCGCTTCCTCAAACGGCAGCTTTAAATCCACTACTAATGGTCACTAATATTCACAAGGACTGCAGGGGTGTAAATGACACATGCCCTCAAAAAATGTCCTGCAGTAGGGAAGGGCCAAAGCAATTCAAAACACGGCAAATTTTTCAAGAGGGCAATTTGAAGTTGTAAGTTTAACTCAATCTTAAAAAAAATAAAAAGGATATTGATGAAAGCTCAACATCAGGAATTCTTAGACGCATGCAAAAGCATTCCACACAAAGTTATCACCTCACACTAGTCAGAATGACCATCAGCAAAAAGTCTACAAACAATAGATGTTGAAGAAGTTGTGGAGAATAGCATGACCTATAGCTCTAAGTGGGATGTGAAGTGGTAACAGCCAATAATAGGAACAGAATGGCAGTGCGTTGAAAAGGTAAACATTGAGTTACCATATGGTCCGGAAGGCTCACTATTGGGCCTGGCACCTGTGAAGACCAGAATCAAAACGACACAGATGGAACATCGTGTATTGCAGCAGTATTTACCATAGCCAAGACATGGAAGCAACAAAAATGTCCATCATCAGATGAATGGACGAAAGAGAGGTCCGTGTACACAATGGAATATCACACACAGAAAAGAATTGAAACAATGCCTTTTGCAGCACCATAGATGACGCTACAGATAATCATACAACTTGAAGTAAGTCACAAAGCGAGAGACACATATCCTATGATATCACGTATAGGTGTTATGTAAAAATTGATATTAATGAACTTATTTCCCCAGAGAAGGACACTCACATATTCAGAAAACAAACTTGTGGTTAACCAAATGGAAAGGTGTCAGGAATGTATAACGGAGGAGATTGGGTTTAACAGACATATGCTAATACTTATAAAATATCGAATCGCCAAAGACATACCAAATACCAAGAGAGGTCTACACAACATTCTGTAATAACCTATATGGAACAGGATCCAAACATGAAAAGATATATGTATCAATGAAACAGATTCTGTACACCTAGAACCAACACAACATTGCAACCAAATTTGCTCTGAGAAAAATAAAAATTAAACTAAGAATACCAACACCAAATAAGAAGACAGAAGTCTGAGGGGGTTTGTCCTGGCACATTCCACTCTAATTTGCGACCTACAAACAGGACTTCCAGGAAGGCTCTGTTGCCCTAGTAACCAGAGTTGGGAATATAGAAATGCCGCCGATTTGTGGCCGTTTCCTGCAACAGCAGCTTTAAACCCAGTGCTATTGGTCACTGCATATTCACAATTACTACAGGGTTGTAAATGACACCTGCCCTCAGAAAATGTCCTGCTGTAGGTAATGGCCAAAAGAATTCAGAAGACGGCCAATGTTTTCAAGGAAACAGTTTGAAGAGGTAAGTTTTACTCTTTTCCTGTTACAAGAAAAAAAAACCGGACGTGGATAAAAGCTCAATATCGGGAATTATTAGGCGCATGCAAATCCAAAGTACAAAAAGGTATCACCACCGAACACTCAAAATGCCATCAGTAAAACGTCTACAAACAATAAATGCTGAAGGGGTTTTAGAGAACTGTGTACCCTCTACTTGCTGGTGGGATGGAAACTGGTAACAGCCAGCAGTGAGAACAGAATGGAGGTGCATTTAAAGGTAAAACTTGATCTACCATATGATCTAGTAGGCCCACTGCTGGCCCTATCCCCTGAGAAGACCAGAATCCGAAAGACACAGGCTGGCAATCCTGCACTGCATCAATATTTAGCAGAGCCAAGGCTTGGAAGCAACCAAAATGTCCATCAACCGATGAATGCACAAAGAAGAAGTGGTCCATGTACACAATGGAATATTCGCCATGGAAAAGAATGAAACACTGCTCTTTCCGGCACCATAGGTGAGCCTAGAGATAATCACAGAACATGAGGTAAGTCGGAAAGCAGACGACAAATATCCTGTGATAGTTAGTGTTACCTAACAACTGACACAAGTGAACATATTTCCACAGAGAAAGAGACTCACAGACACAGAGAATAAACTAGGGTTTTCTAAACGGAAAGGTGGGAGGAATGGCTACATTAAGATTAGGGTTACCATACACATACAAATACATATTAAATACATATATCAAAAAGACCGATCCTATACCAAGGTAGGTCTACTGAACGCTCTGTAATAATTTACATGGGGGCTTCCTTGGTGGGGCGGTGGTTAAGAATCCGCCTGCCAATGCAGGGGACACAGGTTCGATCCCTGGTCCGCGAAGATCCCACATGCTGCAGAGCAATTAAGCCCATGCACCACAACCACTGAGCCTGCGCTCTAGAGGCCACGAGCCACAACTACTGAGCCCACACGCCACAACTCCTGAAGCCCACACGCCGAGAGCCCGTGCTGTGCAACAAGAGAAGCCACTGCAGTGAGCAGCCCGTGCACCGCAACGAAGACTAGCCCCCGCTCACTGCAACTAGAGAAAGCCCACATGCAGCAATGAAGACCCAATTCGGCCAATAGATAAATAAATAAATAAATAAATAAATAAATAAATAAATAAATAAATAATATTTATTGCAAAAAATAATAATAATTTACATGGGAAGAGGATCTGTACATGAATAGATACATACAATGTTCAAGTGAACCTGATTGTGTGCACCTAGAACGCACAATATTCTAATCATTACCCCAATTAAAAAAATTAAAACCACTAACAACAATTAATGAGACATCAACTTATTGGGGTTTTTCCTGGCACATTCCATTCTAGTTTACAACCTAGGAACTTAAAGGAAGACTCGGCTGCCCTAGTAACCAGATTTGGGAATGGAGAAATGCTGCCGCCTTCAGGCCTTTTGCCACAGCAGCAGCTTTAAACACAGGGCTAACGGTCACTTAATATTCACAGGAATTGTAGGGCTGTAAATGACACATGTCCTAAAAAAATGTCCTGGGGTAGGTAATGGTCAAAAAAGTTCAAAACACGGAAAATATTTTCAAGAAAACAATTTAAAGAGGTAAGTTTTACTCACTCTTCCATTTAAAAACAAAAGAAGAACATGGATCAAAGCTCAATATCGCGAATTATTGCTTGGATGTAAACCCAAACTACAAAAAGATTTCGCCACCCAATTTTCAAAATGCCATCAGTAAAAATGTCGACAAACAATGAATGCTGACGGGTTTGTGGACAAATGCATACCCACTATGCTGTTGGTTGGAGGTAAACCGGTAACAGCTAATCATGAGGACAGAATGGAGCTGCATTTAAAAGGTAAAAGTTGAGCTACCATATGATGCGGCCGATCCCCTAATGGGCCTATAACCTACAAAGACCAGAATCAGAAACACACAGATAGGCAAACATGCACTGCGGCAATATTTACAATAGCCAAGACATGCAAGCAAACAAAATGTCCATCAACAGATAAATGGACAGAGAAGAAGTGGTATATGTACCGAATGGCATACTAGCCTTGGAAAAAAGTGAACAATCCCGTTTTCATGACTACAGATGAGCCTAGAAATAATCATATTATCTTAAGTAAGTCAAAAGGGAATGACAAATATCTTATGATATCCTTTATAGAGGTTAGCCTAAGATTGCTACCAATGAACGTATTTCCACAGAAAAAAGACACTCACAGACTTATAAAACAAACCAACGGTTAACCAAAATGAAAGGTGGGAGGATGGATAAATTAGGATTATGGGGATAACATACATATACTAATGTATGTTAAATGTATATGAACATATGACATATAAACTATATGAATTATATAATCACCAATACATATAAAATACATAATGACCAAACACCTGCCAAATACCAAGGGAGGTCAACTCAACACTCTGTAATAACATACATGGTAAGAGGATCCGGAGATGGACAGATATATGTATGAATAATTGACCAGATTCTGTACAGCCAGACAACCACAACACTCTATTCAAATTTACTTCGATAAGAAATAGAAATTAAATTTAAAAAACAAACATAAGTAAGGAGACATAAACTTCTGGGGGTTTGTCCGAGCACATTCCAGTCTAATTTACAACCGAGGAACACGACGTCCAGGAAGACTCTGTTGCCCTAGTAACAAGAGTTGAGAACGTAGAAATGCTGCCGCCTTGTGGCTGTTTCCCACAACAGCAACTGTAAACAGAGTGCTAATGGTCACTTAACATTCACAAGGACTGCCGGGCTGTAAATGACACCTGCCCTCAGAAAAGGCCCTGGGGTAGGGAATAGCCAAGAAAATTCAACACATGACAAATTTTTCAAGCAGTCAATATGAAGAGGGATGTTGTACTCACTCTTTAAAAAGAAAAAGGAAAAGAAAACAAAAGACATGCCTAAAGCTCAGTATAAGGAATTGTTAGATGCATGCAGATCCAACCTCCAAAAAGGTTTCAGCTCACACCAGTCAAATGACCATCAGCAAAAAGTCTACAAACTATAAATGCTGAAGGGGTTTTAGAGAACTGTGTACCTTCTAGCTGCTGGTGGGATGAAGAGTGGTAACAGCACTAACGACAACAGAATGGAGGTGGTTTCAAAGGTAAAAATTGAGCTACCATATGATCCGGCAGGGCACCTTCTGGGCCTATAACCTAAGACCACCAGGATCGGAAAGACAGAGGCAGGCAAAGGTGCACTGCAGCAATATTTAAATAGCCAAGACACGGAAGCAAAAAAAAGGTCCCGAAACAGATGAATGGACATAGAAGAAGTGGTATATGTACAGAATGGAATATTAGCCACGCAAAAAATAAAACAATGCCATTTGCAGCACCACGGATGACCCTAGAGATAATCACACAACGTGAAGTAAGTCAGAATGCGAAAGACAAATGTCCTATGATATCACTTATGTTATCTGAAAATTCATAAAAATGAACAAATTTCCATAGAGAAAGACAATCTCAGACTGAGAAGGCAAACTTATGGTTGAGCCAATGCAAAGGTGTGAGGAGTGGATAAATTAGGATATTCGGGTTATCAAACATATACTAATACATATAAAATATATAATCACCAAAGACCTATGGAATACCAACAGTGGGCTACTCAACACTCTGTAATAACTTACATGGAAAAGGATACAAAGATCAATAGATATATGTATATGTGTAAACGAACAAGATTCTGCACACCTAGCACAAACGACATGTTTCAATCAAATTGGCTCTGATAAAAACTAAAAATTAAAGACACAAACAAGAATTAAGGAGGCTAAAACTTCTGGGGCTCTGTGCTGGCACATTCCACTCTAATCTGCAACGTAAAATCACATCTTCCAGGAAGGTTCTGTAACTTAGCAAGCAGAGTTGGTAACGTACAAATGGTGCCACCCAACGCCGCTTCCTCAAACGGCAGCTTTAAATCCACTACTAATGGTCACTAATATTCACAAGGACTGCAGGGGTGTAAATGACACATGCCCTCAAAAAATGTCCTGCAGTAGGGAAGGGCCAAAGCAATTCAAAACACGGCAAATTTTTCAAGAGGGCAATTTGAAGTTGTAAGTTTAACTCAATCTTAAAAAAAATAAAAAGGATATTGATGAAAGCTCAACATCAGGAATTCTTAGACGCATGCAAAAGCATTCCACACAAAGTTATCACCTCACACTAGTCAGAATGACCATCAGCAAAAAGTCTACAAACAATAGATGTTGAAGAAGTTGTGGAGAATAGCATGACCTATAGCTCTAAGTGGGATGTGAAGTGGTAACAGCCAATAATAGGAACAGAATGGCAGTGCGTTGAAAAGGTAAACATTGAGTTACCATATGGTCCGGAAGGCTCACTATTGGGTCTGGCACCTGTGAAGACCAGAATCAAAACGACACAGATGGAACATCGTGTATTGCAGCAGTATTTACCATAGCCAAGACATGGAAGCAACAAAAATGTCCATCATCAGATGAATGGACGAAAGAGAGGTCCGTGTACACAATGGAATATCACACACAGAAAAGAATTGAAACAATGCCTTTTGCAGCACCATAGATGACGCTACAGATAATCATACAACTTGAAGTAAGTCACAAAGCGAGAGACACATATCCTATGATATCACGTATAGGTGTTATGTAAAAATTGATATTAATGAACTTATTTCCCCAGAGAAGGACACTCACATATTCAGAAAACAAACTTGTGGTTAACCAAATGGAAAGGTGTCAGGAATGTATAACGGAGGAGATTGGGTTTAACAGACATATGCTAATACTTATAAAATATCGAATCGCCAAAGACATACCAAATACCAAGAGAGGTCTACACAACATTCTGTAATAACCTATATGGAACAGGATCCAAACATGAAAAGATATATGTATCAATGAAACAGATTCTGTACACCTAGAACCAACACAACATTGCAACCAAATTTGCTCTGAGAAAAATAAAAATTAAACTAAGAATACCAACACCAAATAAGAAGACAGAAGTCTGAGGGGGTTTGTCCTGGCACATTCCACTCTAATTTGCGACCTACAAACAGGACTTCCAGGAAGGCTCTGTTGCCCTAGTAACCAGAGTTGGGAATATAGAAATGCCGCCGATTTGTGGCCGTTTCCTGCAACAGCAGCTTTAAACCCAGTGCTATTGGTCACTGCATATTCACAATTACTACAGGGTTGTAAATGACACCTGCCCTCAGAAAATGTCCTGCTGTAGGTAATGGCCAAAAGAATTCAGAAGACGGCCAATGTTTTCAAGGAAACAGTTTGAAGAGGTAAGTTTTACTCTTTTCCTGTTACAAGAAAAAAAAACCGGACGTGGATAAAAGCTCAATATCGGGAATTATTAGGCGCATGCAAATCCAAAGTACAAAAAGGTATCACCACCGAACACTCAAAATGCCATCAGTAAAACGTCTACAAACAATAAATGCTGAAGGGGTTTTAGAGAACTGTGTACCCTCTACTTGCTGGTGGGATGGAAACTGGTAACAGCCAGCAGTGAGAACAGAATGGAGGTGCATTTAAAGGTAAAACTTGATCTACCATATGATCTAGTAGGCCCACTGCTGGCCCTATCCCCTGAGAAGACCAGAATCCGAAAGACACAGGCTGGCAATCCTGCACTGCATCAATATTTAGCAGAGCCAAGGCTTGGAAGCAACCAAAATGTCCATCAACCGATGAATGCACAAAGAAGAAGTGGTCCATGTACACAATGGAATATTCGCCATGGAAAAGAATGAAACACTGCTCTTTCCGGCACCATAGGTGAGCCTAGAGATAATCACAGAACATGAGGTAAGTCGGAAAGCAGACGACAAATATCCTGTGATAGTTAGTGTTACCTAACAACTGACACAAGTGAACATATTTCCACAGAGAAAGAGACTCACAGACACAGAGAATAAACTAGGGTTTTCTAAACGGAAAGGTGGGAGGAATGGCTACATTAAGATTAGGGTTACCATACACATACAAATACATATTAAATACATATATCAAAAAGACCGATCCTATACCAAGGTAGGTCTACTGAACGCTCTGTAATAATTTACATGGGGGCTTCCTTGGTGGGGCGGTGGTTAAGAATCCGCCTGCCAATGCAGGGGACACAGGTTCGATCCCTGGTCCGCGAAGATCCCACATGCTGCAGAGCAATTAAGCCCATGCACCACAACCACTGAGCCTGCGCTCTAGAGGCCACGAGCCACAACTACTGAGCCCACACGCCACAACTCCTGAAGCCCACACGCCGAGAGCCCGTGCTGTGCAACAAGAGAAGCCACTGCAGTGAGCAGCCCGTGCACCGCAACGAAGACTAGCCCCCGCTCACTGCAACTAGAGAAAGCCCACATGCAGCAATGAAGACCCAATTCGGCCAATAGATAAATAAATAAATAAATAAATAAATAAATAAATAAATAAATAAATAATATTTATTGCAAAAAATAATAATAATTTACATGGGAAGAGGATCTGTACATGAATAGATACATACAATGTTCAAGTGAACCTGATTGTGTGCACCTAGAACGCACAATATTCTAATCATTACCCCAATTAAAAAAATTAAAACCACTAACAACAATTAATGAGACATCAACTTATTGGGGTTTTTCCTGGCACATTCCATTCTAGTTTACAACCTAGGAACTTAAAGGAAGACTCGGCTGCCCTAGTAACCAGATTTGGGAATGGAGAAATGCTGCCGCCTTCAGGCCTTTTGCCACAGCAGCAGCTTTAAACACAGGGCTAACGGTCACTTAATATTCACAGGAATTGTAGGGCTGTAAATGACACATGTCCTAAAAAAATGTCCTGGGGTAGGTAATGGTCAAAAAAGTTCAAAACACGGAAAATATTTTCAAGAAAACAATTTAAAGAGGTAAGTTTTACTCACTCTTCCATTTAAAAACAAAAGAAGAACATGGATCAAAGCTCAATATCGCGAATTATTGCTTGGATGTAAACCCAAACTACAAAAAGATTTCGCCACCCAATTTTCAAAATGCCATCAGTAAAAATGTCGACAAACAATGAATGCTGACGGGTTTGTGGACAAATGCATACCCACTATGCTGTTGGTTGGAGGTAAACCGGTAACAGCTAATCATGAGGACAGAATGGAGCTGCATTTAAAAGGTAAAAGTTGAGCTACCATATGATGCGGCCGATCCCCTAATGGGCCTATAACCTACAAAGACCAGAATCAGAAACACACAGATAGGCAAACATGCACTGCGGCAATATTTACAATAGCCAAGACATGCAAGCAAACAAAATGTCCATCAACAGATAAATGGACAGAGAAGAAGTGGTATATGTACCGAATGGCATACTAGCCTTGGAAAAAAGTGAACAATCCCGTTTTCATGACTACAGATGAGCCTAGAAATAATCATATTATCTTAAGTAAGTCAAAAGGGAATGACAAATATCTTATGATATCCTTTATAGAGGTTAGCCTAAGATTGCTACCAATGAACGTATTTCCACAGAAAAAAGACACTCACAGACTTATAAAACAAACCAACGGTTAACCAAAATGAAAGGTGGGAGGATGGATAAATTAGGATTATGGGGATAACATACATATACTAATGTATGTTAAATGTATATGAACATATGACATATAAACTATATGAATTATATAATCACCAATACATATAAAATACATAATGACCAAACACCTGCCAAATACCAAGGGAGGTCAACTCAACACTCTGTAATAACATACATGGTAAGAGGATCCGGAGATGGACAGATATATGTATGAATAATTGACCAGATTCTGTACAGCCAGACAACCACAACACTCTATTCAAATTTACTTCGATAAGAAATAGAAATTAAATTTAAAAAACAAACATAAGTAAGGAGACATAAACTTCTGGGGGTTTGTCCGAGCACATTCCAGTCTAATTTACAACCGAGGAACACGACGTCCAGGAAGACTCTGTTGCCCTAGTAACAAGAGTTGAGAACGTAGAAATGCTGCCGCCTTGTGGCTGTTTCCCACAACAGCAACTGTAAACAGAGTGCTAATGGTCACTTAACATTCACAAGGACTGCCGGGCTGTAAATGACACCTGCCCTCAGAAAAGGCCCTGGGGTAGGGAATAGCCAAGAAAATTCAACACATGACAAATTTTTCAAGCAGTCAATATGAAGAGGGATGTTGTACTCACTCTTTAAAAAGAAAAAGGAAAAGAAAACAAAAGACATGCCTAAAGCTCAGTATAAGGAATTGTTAGATGCATGCAGATCCAACCTCCAAAAAGGTTTCAGCTCACACCAGTCAAATGACCATCAGCAAAAAGTCTACAAACTATAAATGCTGAAGGGGTTTTAGAGAACTGTGTACCTTCTAGCTGCTGGTGGGATGAAGAGTGGTAACAGCACTAACGACAACAGAATGGAGGTGGTTTCAAAGGTAAAAATTGAGCTACCATATGATCCGGCAGGGCACCTTCTGGGCCTATAACCTAAGACCACCAGGATCGGAAAGACAGAGGCAGGCAAAGGTGCACTGCAGCAATATTTAAATAGCCAAGACACGGAAGCAAAAAAAAGGTCCCGAAACAGATGAATGGACATAGAAGAAGTGGTATATGTACAGAATGGAATATTAGCCACGCAAAAAATAAAACAATGCCATTTGCAGCACCACGGATGACCCTAGAGATAATCACACAACGTGAAGTAAGTCAGAATGCGAAAGACAAATGTCCTATGATATCACTTATGTTATCTGAAAATTCATAAAAATGAACAAATTTCCATAGAGAAAGACAATCTCAGACTGAGAAGGCAAACTTATGGTTGAGCCAATGCAAAGGTGTGAGGAGTGGATAAATTAGGATATTCGGGTTATCAAACATATACTAATACATATAAAATATATAATCACCAAAGACCTATGGAATACCAACAGTGGGCTACTCAACACTCTGTAATAACTTACATGGAAAAGGATACAAAGATCAATAGATATATGTATATGTGTAAACGAACAAGATTCTGCACACCTAGCACAAACGACATGTTTCAATCAAATTGGCTCTGATAAAAACTAAAAATTAAAGACACAAACAAGAATTAAGGAGGCTAAAACTTCTGGGGCTCTGTGCTGGCACATTCCACTCTAATCTGCAACGTAAAATCACATCTTCCAGGAAGGTTCTGTAACTTAGCAAGCAGAGTTGGTAACGTACAAATGGTGCCACCCAACGCCGCTTCCTCAAACGGCAGCTTTAAATCCACTACTAATGGTCACTAATATTCACAAGGACTGCAGGGGTGTAAATGACACATGCCCTCAAAAAATGTCCTGCAGTAGGGAAGGGCCAAAGCAATTCAAAACACGGCAAATTTTTCAAGAGGGCAATTTGAAGTTGTAAGTTTAACTCAATCTTAAAAAAAATAAAAAGGATATTGATGAAAGCTCAACATCAGGAATTCTTAGACGCATGCAAAAGCATTCCACACAAAGTTATCACCTCACACTAGTCAGAATGACCATCAGCAAAAAGTCTACAAACAATAGATGTTGAAGAAGTTGTGGAGAATAGCATGACCTATAGCTCTAAGTGGGATGTGAAGTGGTAACAGCCAATAATAGGAACAGAATGGCAGTGCGTTGAAAAGGTAAACATTGAGTTACCATATGGTCCGGAAGGCTCACTATTGGGCCTGGCACCTGTGAAGACCAGAATCAAAACGACACAGATGGAACATCGTGTATTGCAGCAGTATTTACCATAGCCAAGACATGGAAGCAACAAAAATGTCCATCATCAGATGAATGGACGAAAGAGAGGTCCGTGTACACAATGGAATATCACACACAGAAAAGAATTGAAACAATGCCTTTTGCAGCACCATAGATGACGCTACAGATAATCATACAACTTGAAGTAAGTCACAAAGCGAGAGACACATATCCTATGATATCACGTATAGGTGTTATGTAAAAATTGATATTAATGAACTTATTTCCCCAGAGAAGGACACTCACATATTCAGAAAACAAACTTGTGGTTAACCAAATGGAAAGGTGTCAGGAATGTATAACGGAGGAGATTGGGTTTAACAGACATATGCTAATACTTATAAAATATCGAATCGCCAAAGACATACCAAATACCAAGAGAGGTCTACACAACATTCTGTAATAACCTATATGGAACAGGATCCAAACATGAAAAGATATATGTATCAATGAAACAGATTCTGTACACCTAGAACCAACACAACATTGCAACCAAATTTGCTCTGAGAAAAATAAAAATTAAACTAAGAATACCAACACCAAATAAGAAGACAGAAGTCTGAGGGGGTTTGTCCTGGCACATTCCACTCTAATTTGCGACCTACAAACAGGACTTCCAGGAAGGCTCTGTTGCCCTAGTAACCAGAGTTGGGAATATAGAAATGCCGCCGATTTGTGGCCGTTTCCTGCAACAGCAGCTTTAAACCCAGTGCTATTGGTCACTGCATATTCACAATTACTACAGGGTTGTAAATGACACCTGCCCTCAGAAAATGTCCTGCTGTAGGTAATGGCCAAAAGAATTCAGAAGACGGCCAATGTTTTCAAGGAAACAGTTTGAAGAGGTAAGTTTTACTCTTTTCCTGTTACAAGAAAAAAAAACCGGACGTGGATAAAAGCTCAATATCGGGAATTATTAGGCGCATGCAAATCCAAAGTACAAAAAGGTATCACCACCGAACACTCAAAATGCCATCAGTAAAACGTCTACAAACAATAAATGCTGAAGGGGTTTTAGAGAACTGTGTACCCTCTACTTGCTGGTGGGATGGAAACTGGTAACAGCCAGCAGTGAGAACAGAATGGAGGTGCATTTAAAGGTAAAACTTGATCTACCATATGATCTAGTAGGCCCACTGCTGGCCCTATCCCCTGAGAAGACCAGAATCCGAAAGACACAGGCTGGCAATCCTGCACTGCATCAATATTTAGCAGAGCCAAGGCTTGGAAGCAACCAAAATGTCCATCAACCGATGAATGCACAAAGAAGAAGTGGTCCATGTACACAATGGAATATTCGCCATGGAAAAGAATGAAACACTGCTCTTTCCGGCACCATAGGTGAGCCTAGAGATAATCACAGAACATGAGGTAAGTCGGAAAGCAGACGACAAATATCCTGTGATAGTTAGTGTTACCTAACAACTGACACAAGTGAACATATTTCCACAGAGAAAGAGACTCACAGACACAGAGAATAAACTAGGGTTTTCTAAACGGAAAGGTGGGAGGAATGGCTACATTAAGATTAGGGTTACCATACACATACAAATACATATTAAATACATATATCAAAAAGACCGATCCTATACCAAGGTAGGTCTACTGAACGCTCTGTAATAATTTACATGGGGGCTTCCTTGGTGGGGCGGTGGTTAAGAATCCGCCTGCCAATGCAGGGGACACAGGTTCGATCCCTGGTCCGCGAAGATCCCACATGCTGCAGAGCAATTAAGCCCATGCACCACAACCACTGAGCCTGCGCTCTAGAGGCCACGAGCCACAACTACTGAGCCCACACGCCACAACTCCTGAAGCCCACACGCCGAGAGCCCGTGCTGTGCAACAAGAGAAGCCACTGCAGTGAGCAGCCCGTGCACCGCAACGAAGACTAGCCCCCGCTCACTGCAACTAGAGAAAGCCCACATGCAGCAATGAAGACCCAATTCGGCCAATAGATAAATAAATAAATAAATAAATAAATAAATAAATAAATAAATAATATTTATTGCAAAAAATAATAATAATTTACATGGGAAGAGGATCTGTACATGAATAGATACATACAATGTTCAAGTGAACCTGATTGTGTGCACCTAGAACGCACAATATTCTAATCATTACCCCAATTAAAAAAATTAAAACCACTAACAACAATTAATGAGACATCAACTTATTGGGGTTTTTCCTGGCACATTCCATTCTAGTTTACAACCTAGGAACTTAAAGGAAGACTCGGCTGCCCTAGTAACCAGATTTGGGAATGGAGAAATGCTGCCGCCTTCAGGCCTTTTGCCACAGCAGCAGCTTTAAACACAGGGCTAACGGTCACTTAATATTCACAGGAATTGTAGGGCTGTAAATGACACATGTCCTAAAAAAATGTCCTGGGGTAGGTAATGGTCAAAAAAGTTCAAAACACGGAAAATATTTTCAAGAAAACAATTTAAAGAGGTAAGTTTTACTCACTCTTCCATTTAAAAACAAAAGAAGAACATGGATCAAAGCTCAATATCGCGAATTATTGCTTGGATGTAAACCCAAACTACAAAAAGATTTCGCCACCCAATTTTCAAAATGCCATCAGTAAAAATGTCGACAAACAATGAATGCTGACGGGTTTGTGGACAAATGCATACCCACTATGCTGTTGGTTGGAGGTAAACCGGTAACAGCTAATCATGAGGACAGAATGGAGCTGCATTTAAAAGGTAAAAGTTGAGCTACCATATGATGCGGCCGATCCCCTAATGGGCCTATAACCTACAAAGACCAGAATCAGAAACACACAGATAGGCAAACATGCACTGCGGCAATATTTACAATAGCCAAGACATGCAAGCAAACAAAATGTCCATCAACAGATAAATGGACAGAGAAGAAGTGGTATATGTACCGAATGGCATACTAGCCTTGGAAAAAAGTGAACAATCCCGTTTTCATGACTACAGATGAGCCTAGAAATAATCATATTATCTTAAGTAAGTCAAAAGGGAATGACAAATATCTTATGATATCCTTTATAGAGGTTAGCCTAAGATTGCTACCAATGAACGTATTTCCACAGAAAAAAGACACTCACAGACTTATAAAACAAACCAACGGTTAACCAAAATAAAAGGTGGGAGGATGGATAAATTAGGATTATGGGGATAACATACATATACTAATGTATGTTAAATGTATATGAACATATGACATATAAACTATATGAATTATATAATCACCAATACATATAAAATACATAATGACCAAACACCTGCCAAATACCAAGGGAGGTCAACTCAACACTCTGTAATAACATACATGGTAAGAGGATCCGGAGATGAACAGATATATGTATGAATAATTGACCAGATTCTGTACAGCCAGACAACCACAACACTCTATTCAAATTTACTTCGATAAGAAATAGAAATTAAATTTAAAAAACAAACATAAGTAAGGAGACATAAACTTCTGGGGGTTTGTCCGAGCACATTCCAGTCTAATTTACAACCGAGGAACACGACGTCCAGGAAGACTCTGTTGCCCTAGTAACAAGAGTTGAGAACGTAGAAATGCTGCCGCCTTGTGGCTGTTTCCCACAACAGCAACTGTAAACAGAGTGCTAATGGTCACTTAACATTCACAAGGACTGCCGGGCTGTAAATGACACCTGCCCTCAGAAAAGGCCCTGGGGTAGGGAATAGCCAAGAAAATTCAACACATGACAAATTTTTCAAGCAGTCAATATGAAGAGGGATGTTGTACTCACTCTTTAAAAAGAAAAAGGAAAAGAAAACAAAAGACATGCCTAAAGCTCAGTATAAGGAATTGTTAGATGCATGCAAATCCAACCTCCAAAAAGGTTTCAGCTCACACCAGTCAAATGACCATCAGCAAAAAGTCTACAAACTATAAATGCTGAAGGGGTTTTAGAGAACTGTGTACCTTCTAGCTGCTGGTGGGATGAAGAGTGGTAACAGCACTAACGACAACAGAATGGAGGTGGTTTCAAAGGTAAAAATTGAGCTACCATATGATCCGGCAGGGCACCTTCTGGGCCTATAACCTAAGACCACCAGGATCGGAAAGACAGAGGCAGGCAAAGGTGCACTGCAGCAATATTTAAATAGCCAAGACACGGAAGCAAAAAAAAGGTCCCGAAACAGATGAATGGACATAGAAGAAGTGGTATATGTACAGAATGGAATATTAGCCACGCAAAAAATAAAACAATGCCATTTGCAGCACCACGGATGACCCTAGAGATAATCACACAACGTGAAGTAAGTCAGAATGCGAAAGACAAATGTCCTATGATATCACTTATGTTATCTGAAAATTCATAAAAATGAACAAATTTCCATAGAGAAAGACAATCTCAGACTGAGAAGGCAAACTTATGGTTGAGCCAATGCAAAGGTGTGAGGAGTGGATAAATTAGGATATTCGGGTTATCAAACATATACTAATACATATAAAATATATAATCACCAAAGACCTATGGAATACCAACAGTGGGCTACTCAACACTCTGTAATAACTTACATGGAAAAGGATACAAAGATCAATAGATATATGTATATGTGTAAACGAACAAGATTCTGCACACCTAGCACAAACGACATGTTTCAATCAAATTGGCTCTGATAAAAACTAAAAATTAAAGACACAAACAAGAATTAAGGAGGCTAAAACTTCTGGGGCTCTGTGCTGGCACATTCCACTCTAATCTGCAACGTAAAATCACATCTTCCAGGAAGGTTCTGTTACCTTAGCAAGCAGAGTTGGTAACGTACAAATGGTGCCACCCAACGCCGCTTCCTCAAACGGCAGCTTTAAATCCACTACTAATGGTCACTAATATTCACAAGGACTGCAGGGGTGTAAATGACACATGCCCTCAAAAAATGTCCTGCAGTAGGGAAGGGCCAAAGCAATTCAAAACACGGCAAATTTTTCAAGAGGGCAATTTGAAGTTGTAAGTTTAACTCAATCTTAAAAAAAAATAAAAAGGATATTGATGAAAGCTCAACATCAGGAATTCTTAGACGCATGCAAAAGCATTCCACACAAAGTTATCACCTCACACTAGTCAGAATGACCATCAGCAAAAAGTCTACAAACAATAGATGTTGAAGAAGTTGTGGAGAATAGCATGACCTATAGCTCTAAGTGGGATGTGAAGTGGTAACAGCCAATAATAGGAACAGAATGGCAGTGCGTTGAAAAGGTAAACATTGAGTTACCATATGGTCCGGAAGGCTCACTATTGGGTCTGGCACCTGTGAAGACCAGAATCAAAACGACACAGATGGAACATCGTGTATTGCAGCAGTATTTACCATAGCCAAGACATGGAAGCAACAAAAATGTCCATCATCAGATGAATGGACGAAAGAGAGGTCCGTGTACACAATGGAATATCACACACAGAAAAGAATTGAAACAATGCCTTTTGCAGCACCATAGATGACGCTACAGATAATCATACAACTTGAAGTAAGTCACAAAGCGAGAGACACATATCCTATGATATCACGTATAGGTGTTATGTAAAAATTGATATTAATGAACTTATTTCCCCAGAGAAGGACACTCACATATTCAGAAAACAAACTTGTGGTTAACCAAATGGAAAGGTGTCAGGAATGTATAACGGAGGAGATTGGGTTTAACAGACATATGCTAATACTTATAAAATATCGAATCGCCAAAGACATACCAAATACCAAGAGAGGTCTACACAACATTCTGTAATAACCTATATGGAACAGGATCCAAACATGAAAAGATATATGTATCAATGAAACAGATTCTGTACACCTAGAACCAACACAACATTGCAACCAAATTTGCTCTGAGAAAAATAAAAATTAAACTAAGAATACCAACACCAAATAAGAAGACAGAAGTCTGAGGGGGTTTGTCCTGGCACATTCCACTCTAATTTGCGACCTACAAACAGGACTTCCAGGAAGGCTCTGTTGCCCTAGTAACCAGAGTTGGGAATATAGAAATGCCGCCGATTTGTGGCCGTTTCCTGCAACAGCAGCTTTAAACCCAGTGCTATTGGTCACTGCATATTCACAATTACTACAGGGTTGTAAATGACACCTGCCCTCAGAAAATGTCCTGCTGTAGGTAATGGCCAAAAGAATTCAGAAGACGGCCAATGTTTTCAAGGAAACAGTTTGAAGAGGTAAGTTTTACTCTTTTCCTGTTACAAGAAAAAAAAACCGGACGTGGATAAAAGCTCAATATCGGGAATTATTAGGCGCATGCAAATCCAAAGTACAAAAAGGTATCACCACCGAACACTCAAAATGCCATCAGTAAAACGTCTACAAACAATAAATGCTGAAGGGGTTTTAGAGAACTGTGTACCCTCTACTTGCTGGTGGGATGGAAACTGGTAACAGCCAGCAGTGAGAACAGAATGGAGGTGCATTTAAAGGTAAAACTTGATCTACCATATGATCTAGTAGGCCCACTGCTGGCCCTATCCCCTGAGAAGACCAGAATCCGAAAGACACAGGCTGGCAATCCTGCACTGCATCAATATTTAGCAGAGCCAAGGCTTGGAAGCAACCAAAATGTCCATCAACCGATGAATGCACAAAGAAGAAGTGGTCCATGTACACAATGGAATATTCGCCATGGAAAAGAATGAAACACTGCTCTTTCCGGCACCATAGGTGAGCCTAGAGATAATCACAGAACATGAGGTAAGTCGGAAAGCAGACGACAAATATCCTGTGATAGTTAGTGTTACCTAACAACTGACACAAGTGAACATATTTCCACAGAGAAAGAGACTCACAGACACAGAGAATAAACTAGGGTTTTCTAAACGGAAAGGTGGGAGGAATGGCTACATTAAGATTAGGGTTACCATACACATACAAATACATATTAAATACATATATCAAAAAGACCGATCCTATACCAAGGTAGGTCTACTGAACGCTCTGTAATAATTTACATGGGGGCTTCCTTGGTGGGGCGGTGGTTAAGAATCCGCCTGCCAATGCAGGGGACACAGGTTCGATCCCTGGTCCGCGAAGATCCCACATGCTGCAGAGCAATTAAGCCCATGCACCACAACCACTGAGCCTGCGCTCTAGAGGCCACGAGCCACAACTACTGAGCCCACACGCCACAACTCCTGAAGCCCACACGCCGAGAGCCCGTGCTGTGCAACAAGAGAAGCCACTGCAGTGAGCAGCCCGTGCACCGCAACGAAGACTAGCCCCCGCTCACTGCAACTAGAGAAAGCCCACATGCAGCAATGAAGACCCAATTCGGCCAATAGATAAATAAATAAATAAATAAATAAATAAATAAATAAATAAATAAATAATATTTATTGCAAAAAATAATAATAATTTACATGGGAAGAGGATCTGTACATGAATAGATACATACAATGTTCAAGTGAACCTGATTGTGTGCACCTAGAACGCACAATATTCTAATCATTACCCCAATTAAAAAAATTAAAACCACTAACAACAATTAATGAGACATCAACTTATTGGGGTTTTTCCTGGCACATTCCATTCTAGTTTACAACCTAGGAACTTAAAGGAAGACTCGGCTGCCCTAGTAACCAGATTTGGGAATGGAGAAATGCTGCCGCCTTCAGGCCTTTTGCCACAGCAGCAGCTTTAAACACAGGGCTAACGGTCACTTAATATTCACAGGAATTGTAGGGCTGTAAATGACACATGTCCTAAAAAAATGTCCTGGGGTAGGTAATGGTCAAAAAAGTTCAAAACACGGAAAATATTTTCAAGAAAACAATTTAAAGAGGTAAGTTTTACTCACTCTTCCATTTAAAAACAAAAGAAGAACATGGATCAAAGCTCAATATCGCGAATTATTGCTTGGATGTAAACCCAAACTACAAAAAGATTTCGCCACCCAATTTTCAAAATGCCATCAGTAAAAATGTCGACAAACAATGAATGCTGACGGGTTTGTGGACAAATGCATACCCACTATGCTGTTGGTTGGAGGTAAACCGGTAACAGCTAATCATGAGGACAGAATGGAGCTGCATTTAAAAGGTAAAAGTTGAGCTACCATATGATGCGGCCGATCCCCTAATGGGCCTATAACCTACAAAGACCAGAATCAGAAACACACAGATAGGCAAACATGCACTGCGGCAATATTTACAATAGCCAAGACATGCAAGCAAACAAAATGTCCATCAACAGATAAATGGACAGAGAAGAAGTGGTATATGTACCGAATGGCATACTAGCCTTGGAAAAAAGTGAACAATCCCGTTTTCATGACTACAGATGAGCCTAGAAATAATCATATTATCTTAAGTAAGTCAAAAGGGAATGACAAATATCTTATGATATCCTTTATAGAGGTTAGCCTAAGATTGCTACCAATGAACGTATTTCCACAGAAAAAAGACACTCACAGACTTATAAAACAAACCAACGGTTAACCAAAATGAAAGGTGGGAGGATGGATAAATTAGGATTATGGGGATAACATACATATACTAATGTATGTTAAATGTATATGAACATATGACATATAAACTATATGAATTATATAATCACCAATACATATAAAATACATAATGACCAAACACCTGCCAAATACCAAGGGAGGTCAACTCAACACTCTGTAATAACATACATGGTAAGAGGATCCGGAGATGGACAGATATATGTATGAATAATTGACCAGATTCTGTACAGCCAGACAACCACAACACTCTATTCAAATTTACTTCGATAAGAAATAGAAATTAAATTTAAAAAACAAACATAAGTAAGGAGACATAAACTTCTGGGGGTTTGTCCGAGCACATTCCAGTCTAATTTACAACCGAGGAACACGACGTCCAGGAAGACTCTGTTGCCCTAGTAACAAGAGTTGAGAACGTAGAAATGCTGCCGCCTTGTGGCTGTTTCCCACAACAGCAACTGTAAACAGAGTGCTAATGGTCACTTAACATTCACAAGGACTGCCGGGCTGTAAATGACACCTGCCCTCAGAAAAGGCCCTGGGGTAGGGAATAGCCAAGAAAATTCAACACATGACAAATTTTTCAAGCAGTCAATATGAAGAGGGATGTTGTACTCACTCTTTAAAAAGAAAAAGGAAAAGAAAACAAAAGACATGCCTAAAGCTCAGTATAAGGAATTGTTAGATGCATGCAAATCCAACCTCCAAAAAGGTTTCAGCTCACACCAGTCAAATGACCATCAGCAAAAAGTCTACAAACTATAAATGCTGAAGGGGTTTTAGAGAACTGTGTACCTTCTAGCTGCTGGTGGGATGAAGAGTGGTAACAGCACTAACGACAACAGAATGGAGGTGGTTTCAAAGGTAAAAATTGAGCTACCATATGATCCGGCAGGGCACCTTCTGGGCCTATAACCTAAGACCACCAGGATCGGAAAGACAGAGGCAGGCAAAGGTGCACTGCAGCAATATTTAAATAGCCAAGACACGGAAGCAAAAAAAAGGTCCCGAAACAGATGAATGGACATAGAAGAAGTGGTATATGTACAGAATGGAATATTAGCCACGCAAAAAATAAAACAATGCCATTTGCAGCACCACGGATGACCCTAGAGATAATCACACAACGTGAAGTAAGTCAGAATGCGAAAGACAAATGTCCTATGATATCACTTATGTTATCTGAAAATTCATAAAAATGAACAAATTTCCATAGAGAAAGACAATCTCAGACTGAGAAGGCAAACTTATGGTTGAGCCAATGCAAAGGTGTGAGGAGTGGATAAATTAGGATATTCGGGTTATCAAACATATACTAATACATATAAAATATATAATCACCAAAGACCTATGGAATACCAACAGTGGGCTACTCAACACTCTGTAATAACTTACATGGAAAAGGATACAAAGATCAATAGATATATGTATATGTGTAAACGAACAAGATTCTGCACACCTAGCACAAACGACATGTTTCAATCAAATTGGCTCTGATAAAAACTAAAAATTAAAGACACAAACAAGAATTAAGGAGGCTAAAACTTCTGGGGCTCTGTGCTGGCACATTCCACTCTAATCTGCAACGTAAAATCACATCTTCCAGGAAGGTTCTGTTACCTTAGCAAGCAGAGTTGGTAACGTACAAATGGTGCCACCCAACGCCGCTTCCTCAAACGGCAGCTTTAAATCCACTACTAATGGTCACTAATATTCACAAGGACTGCAGGGGTGTAAATGACACATGCCCTCAAAAAATGTCCTGCAGTAGGGAAGGGCCAAAGCAATTCAAAACACGGCAAATTTTTCAAGAGGGCAATTTGAAGTTGTAAGTTTAACTCAATCTTAAAAAAAAATAAAAAGGATATTGATGAAAGCTCAACATCAGGAATTCTTAGACGCATGCAAAAGCATTCCACACAAAGTTATCACCTCACACTAGTCAGAATGACCATCAGCAAAAAGTCTACAAACAATAGATGTTGAAGAAGTTGTGGAGAATAGCATGACCTATAGCTCTAAGTGGGATGTGAAGTGGTAACAGCCAATAATAGGAACAGAATGGCAGTGCGTTGAAAAGGTAAACATTGAGTTACCATATGGTCCGGAAGGCTCACTATTGGGTCTGGCACCTGTGAAGACCAGAATCAAAACGACACAGATGGAACATCGTGTATTGCAGCAGTATTTACCATAGCCAAGACATGGAAGCAACAAAAATGTCCATCATCAGATGAATGGACGAAAGAGAGGTCCGTGTACACAATGGAATATCACACACAGAAAAGAATTGAAACAATGCCTTTTGCAGCACCATAGATGACGCTACAGATAATCATACAACTTGAAGTAAGTCACAAAGCGAGAGACACATATCCTATGATATCACGTATAGGTGTTATGTAAAAATTGATATTAATGAACTTATTTCCCCAGAGAAGGACACTCACATATTCAGAAAACAAACTTGTGGTTAACCAAATGGAAAGGTGTCAGGAATGTATAACGGAGGAGATTGGGTTTAACAGACATATGCTAATACTTATAAAATATCGAATCGCCAAAGACATACCAAATACCAAGAGAGGTCTACACAACATTCTGTAATAACCTATATGGAACAGGATCCAAACATGAAAAGATATATGTATCAATGAAACAGATTCTGTACACCTAGAACCAACACAACATTGCAACCAAATTTGCTCTGAGAAAAATAAAAATTAAACTAAGAATACCAACACCAAATAAGAAGACAGAAGTCTGAGGGGGTTTGTCCTGGCACATTCCACTCTAATTTGCGACCTACAAACAGGACTTCCAGGAAGGCTCTGTTGCCCTAGTAACCAGAGTTGGGAATATAGAAATGCCGCCGATTTGTGGCCGTTTCCTGCAACAGCAGCTTTAAACCCAGTGCTATTGGTCACTGCATATTCACAATTACTACAGGGTTGTAAATGACACCTGCCCTCAGAAAATGTCCTGCTGTAGGTAATGGCCAAAAGAATTCAGAAGACGGCCAATGTTTTCAAGGAAACAGTTTGAAGAGGTAAGTTTTACTCTTTTCCTGTTACAAGAAAAAAAAACCGGACGTGGATAAAAGCTCAATATCGGGAATTATTAGGCGCATGCAAATCCAAAGTACAAAAAGGTATCACCACCGAACACTCAAAATGCCATCAGTAAAACGTCTACAAACAATAAATGCTGAAGGGGTTTTAGAGAACTGTGTACCCTCTACTTGCTGGTGGGATGGAAACTGGTAACAGCCAGCAGTGAGAACAGAATGGAGGTGCATTTAAAGGTAAAACTTGATCTACCATATGATCTAGTAGGCCCACTGCTGGCCCTATCCCCTGAGAAGACCAGAATCCGAAAGACACAGGCTGGCAATCCTGCACTGCATCAATATTTAGCAGAGCCAAGGCTTGGAAGCAACCAAAATGTCCATCAACCGATGAATGCACAAAGAAGAAGTGGTCCATGTACACAATGGAATATTCGCCATGGAAAAGAATGAAACACTGCTCTTTCCGGCACCATAGGTGAGCCTAGAGATAATCACAGAACATGAGGTAAGTCGGAAAGCAGACGACAAATATCCTGTGATAGTTAGTGTTACCTAACAACTGACACAAGTGAACATATTTCCACAGAGAAAGAGACTCACAGACACAGAGAATAAACTAGGGTTTTCTAAACGGAAAGGTGGGAGGAATGGCTACATTAAGATTAGGGTTACCATACACA
This sequence comes from Balaenoptera ricei, assembly GCF_028023285.1. NCBI lineage: Eukaryota > Metazoa > Chordata > Mammalia > Artiodactyla > Balaenopteridae > Balaenoptera > Balaenoptera ricei. Next base: position 93,187,397 of record NC_082640.1, read on the forward strand.
TACAAATACATATTAAATACATATATCAAAAAGACCGATCCTATACCAAGGTAGGTCTACTGAACGCTCTGTAATAATTTACATGGGGGCTTCCTTGGTGGGGCGGTGGTTAAGAATCCGCCTGCCAATGCAGGGGACACAGGTTCGATCCCTGGTCCGCGAAGATCCCACATGCTGCAGAGCAATTAAGCCCATGCACCACAACCACTGAGCCTGCGCTCTAGAGGCCACGAGCCACAACTACTGAGCCCACACGCCACAACTCCTGAAGCCCACACGCCGAGAGCCCGTGCTGTGCAACAAGAGAAGCCACTGCAGTGAGCAGCCCGTGCACCGCAACGAAGACTAGCCCCCGCTCACTGCAACTAGAGAAAGCCCACATGCAGCAATGAAGACCCAATTCGGCCAATAGATAAATAAATAAATAAATAAATAAATAAATAAATAAATAAATAATATTTATTGCAAAAAATAATAATAATTTACATGGGAAGAGGATCTGTACATGAATAGATACATACAATGTTCAAGTGAACCTGATTGTGTGCACCTAGAACGCACAATATTCTAATCATTACCCCAATTAAAAAAATTAAAACCACTAACAACAATTAATGAGACATCAACTTATTGGGGTTTTTCCTGGCACATTCCATTCTAGTTTACAACCTAGGAACTTAAAGGAAGACTCGGCTGCCCTAGTAACCAGATTTGGGAATGGAGAAATGCTGCCGCCTTCAGGCCTTTTGCCACAGCAGCAGCTTTAAACACAGGGCTAACGGTCACTTAATATTCACAGGAATTGTAGGGCTGTAAATGACACATGTCCTAAAAAAATGTCCTGGGGTAGGTAATGGTCAAAAAAGTTCAAAACACGGAAAATATTTTCAAGAAAACAATTTAAAGAGGTAAGTTTTACTCACTCTTCCATTTAAAAACAAAAGAAGAACATGGATCAAAGCTCAATATCGCGAATTATTGCTTGGATGTAAACCCAAACTACAAAAAGATTTCGCCACCCAATTTTCAAAATGCCATCAGTAAAAATGTCGACAAACAATGAATGCTGACGGGTTTGTGGACAAATGCATACCCACTATGCTGTTGGTTGGAGGTAAACCGGTAACAGCTAATCATGAGGACAGAATGGAGCTGCATTTAAAAGGTAAAAGTTGAGCTACCATATGATGCGGCCGATCCCCTAATGGGCCTATAACCTACAAAGACCAGAATCAGAAACACACAGATAGGCAAACATGCACTGCGGCAATATTTACAATAGCCAAGACATGCAAGCAAACAAAATGTCCATCAACAGATAAATGGACAGAGAAGAAGTGGTATATGTACCGAATGGCATACTAGCCTTGGAAAAAAGTGAACAATCCCGTTTTCATGACTACAGATGAGCCTAGAAATAATCATATTATCTTAAGTAAGTCAAAAGGGAATGACAAATATCTTATGATATCCTTTATAGAGGTTAGCCTAAGATTGCTACCAATGAACGTATTTCCACAGAAAAAAGACACTCACAGACTTATAAAACAAACCAACGGTTAACCAAAATAAAAGGTGGGAGGATGGATAAATTAGGATTATGGGGATAACATACATATACTAATGTATGTTAAATGTATATGAACATATGACATATAAACTATATGAATTATATAATCACCAATACATATAAAATACATAATGACCAAACACCTGCCAAATACCAAGGGAGGTCAACTCAACACTCTGTAATAACATACATGGTAAGAGGATCCGGAGATGAACAGATATATGTATGAATAATTGACCAGATTCTGTACAGCCAGACAACCACAACACTCTATTCAAATTTACTTCGATAAGAAATAGAAATTAAATTTAAAAAACAAACATAAGTAAGGAGACATAAACTTCTGGGGGTTTGTCCGAGCACATTCCAGTCTAATTTACAACCGAGGAACACGACGTCCAGGAAGACTCTGTTGCCCTAGTAACAAGAGTTGAGAACGTAGAAATGCTGCCGCCTTGTGGCTGTTTCCCACAACAGCAACTGTAAACAGAGTGCTAATGGTCACTTAACATTCACAAGGACTGCCGGGCTGTAAATGACACCTGCCCTCAGAAAAGGCCCTGGGGTAGGGAATAGCCAAGAAAATTCAACACATGACAAATTTTTCAAGCAGTCAATATGAAGAGGGATGTTGTACTCACTCTTTAAAAAGAAAAAGGAAAAGAAAACAAAAGACATGCCTAAAGCTCAGTATAAGGAATTGTTAGATGCATGCAAATCCAACCTCCAAAAAGGTTTCAGCTCACACCAGTCAAATGACCATCAGCAAAAAGTCTACAAACTATAAATGCTGAAGGGGTTTTAGAGAACTGTGTACCTTCTAGCTGCTGGTGGGATGAAGAGTGGTAACAGCACTAACGACAACAGAATGGAGGTGGTTTCAAAGGTAAAAATTGAGCTACCATATGATCCGGCAGGGCACCTTCTGGGCCTATAACCTAAGACCACCAGGATCGGAAAGACAGAGGCAGGCAAAGGTGCACTGCAGCAATATTTAAATAGCCAAGACACGGAAGCAAAAAAAAGGTCCCGAAACAGATGAATGGACATAGAAGAAGTGGTATATGTACAGAATGGAATATTAGCCACGCAAAAAATAAAACAATGCCATTTGCAGCACCACGGATGACCCTAGAGATAATCACACAACGTGAAGTAAGTCAGAATGCGAAAGACAAATGTCCTATGATATCACTTATGTTATCTGAAAATTCATAAAAATGAACAAATTTCCATAGAGAAAGACAATCTCAGACTGAGAAGGCAAACTTATGGTTGAGCCAATGCAAAGGTGTGAGGAGTGGATAAATTAGGATATTCGGGTTATCAAACATATACTAATACATATAAAATATATAATCACCAAAGACCTATGGAATACCAACAGTGGGCTACTCAACACTCTGTAATAACTTACATGGAAAAGGATACAAAGATCAATAGATATATGTATATGTGTAAACGAACAAGATTCTGCACACCTAGCACAAACGACATGTTTCAATCAAATTGGCTCTGATAAAAACTAAAAATTAAAGACACAAACAAGAATTAAGGAGGCTAAAACTTCTGGGGCTCTGTGCTGGCACATTCCACTCTAATCTGCAACGTAAAATCACATCTTCCAGGAAGGTTCTGTAACTTAGCAAGCAGAGTTGGTAACGTACAAATGGTGCCACCCAACGCCGCTTCCTCAAACGGCAGCTTTAAATCCACTACTAATGGTCACTAATATTCACAAGGACTGCAGGGGTGTAAATGACACATGCCCTCAAAAAATGTCCTGCAGTAGGGAAGGGCCAAAGCAATTCAAAACACGGCAAATTTTTCAAGAGGGCAATTTGAAGTTGTAAGTTTAACTCAATCTTAAAAAAAATAAAAAGGATATTGATGAAAGCTCAACATCAGGAATTCTTAGACGCATGCAAAAGCATTCCACACAAAGTTATCACCTCACACTAGTCAGAATGACCATCAGCAAAAAGTCTACAAACAATAGATGTTGAAGAAGTTGTGGAGAATAGCATGACCTATAGCTCTAAGTGGGATGTGAAGTGGTAACAGCCAATAATAGGAACAGAATGGCAGTGCGTTGAAAAGGTAAACATTGAGTTACCATATGGTCCGGAAGGCTCACTATTGGGTCTGGCACCTGTGAAGACCAGAATCAAAACGACACAGATGGAACATCGTGTATTGCAGCAGTATTTACCATAGCCAAGACATGGAAGCAACAAAAATGTCCATCATCAGATGAATGGACGAAAGAGAGGTCCGTGTACACAATGGAATATCACACACAGAAAAGAATTGAAACAATGCCTTTTGCAGCACCATAGATGACGCTACAGATAATCATACAACTTGAAGTAAGTCACAAAGCGAGAGACACATATCCTATGATATCACGTATAGGTGTTATGTAAAAATTGATATTAATGAACTTATTTCCCCAGAGAAGGACACTCACATATTCAGAAAACAAACTTGTGGTTAACCAAATGGAAAGGTGTCAGGAATGTATAACGGAGGAGATTGGGTTTAACAGACATATGCTAATACTTATAAAATATCGAATCGCCAAAGACATACCAAATACCAAGAGAGGTCTACACAACATTCTGTAATAACCTATATGGAACAGGATCCAAACATGAAAAGATATATGTATCAATGAAACAGATTCTGTACACCTAGAACCAACACAACATTGCAACCAAATTTGCTCTGAGAAAAATAAAAATTAAACTAAGAATACCAACACCAAATAAGAAGACAGAAGTCTGAGGGGGTTTGTCCTGGCACATTCCACTCTAATTTGCGACCTACAAACAGGACTTCCAGGAAGGCTCTGTTGCCCTAGTAACCAGAGTTGGGAATATAGAAATGCCGCCGATTTGTGGCCGTTTCCTGCAACAGCAGCTTTAAACCCAGTGCTATTGGTCACTGCATATTCACAATTACTACAGGGTTGTAAATGACACCTGCCCTCAGAAAATGTCCTGCTGTAGGTAATGGCCAAAAGAATTCAGAAGACGGCCAATGTTTTCAAGGAAACAGTTTGAAGAGGTAAGTTTTACTCTTTTCCTGTTACAAGAAAAAAAAACCGGACGTGGATAAAAGCTCAATATCGGGAATTATTAGGCGCATGCAAATCCAAAGTACAAAAAGGTATCACCACCGAACACTCAAAATGCCATCAGTAAAACGTCTACAAACAATAAATGCTGAAGGGGTTTTAGAGAACTGTGTACCCTCTACTTGCTGGTGGGATGGAAACTGGTAACAGCCAGCAGTGAGAACAGAATGGAGGTGCATTTAAAGGTAAAACTTGATCTACCATATGATCTAGTAGGCCCACTGCTGGCCCTATCCCCTGAGAAGACCAGAATCCGAAAGACACAGGCTGGCAATCCTGCACTGCATCAATATTTAGCAGAGCCAAGGCTTGGAAGCAACCAAAATGTCCATCAACCGATGAATGCACAAAGAAGAAGTGGTCCATGTACACAATGGAATATTCGCCATGGAAAAGAATGAAACACTGCTCTTTCCGGCACCATAGGTGAGCCTAGAGATAATCACAGAACATGAGGTAAGTCGGAAAGCAGACGACAAATATCCTGTGATAGTTAGTGTTACCTAACAACTGACACAAGTGAACATATTTCCACAGAGAAAGAGACTCACAGACACAGAGAATAAACTAGGGTTTTCTAAACGGAAAGGTGGGAGGAATGGCTACATTAAGATTAGGGTTACCATACACATACAAATACATATTAAATACATATATCAAAAAGACCGATCCTATACCAAGGTAGGTCTACTGAACGCTCTGTAATAATTTACATGGGGGCTTCCTTGGTGGGGCGGTGGTTAAGAATCCGCCTGCCAATGCAGGGGACACAGGTTCGATCCCTGGTCCGCGAAGATCCCACATGCTGCAGAGCAATTAAGCCCATGCACCACAACCACTGAGCCTGCGCTCTAGAGGCCACGAGCCACAACTACTGAGCCCACACGCCACAACTCCTGAAGCCCACACGCCGAGAGCCCGTGCTGTGCAACAAGAGAAGCCACTGCAGTGAGCAGCCCGTGCACCGCAACGAAGACTAGCCCCCGCTCACTGCAACTAGAGAAAGCCCACATGCAGCAATGAAGACCCAATTCGGCCAATAGATAAATAAATAAATAAATAAATAAATAAATAAATAAATAAATAAATAATATTTATTGCAAAAAATAATAATAATTTACATGGGAAGAGGATCTGTACATGAATAGATACATACAATGTTCAAGTGAACCTGATTGTGTGCACCTAGAACGCACAATATTCTAATCATTACCCCAATTAAAAAAATTAAAACCACTAACAACAATTAATGAGACATCAACTTATTGGGGTTTTTCCTGGCACATTCCATTCTAGTTTACAACCTAGGAACTTAAAGGAAGACTCGGCTGCCCTAGTAACCAGATTTGGGAATGGAGAAATGCTGCCGCCTTCAGGCCTTTTGCCACAGCAGCAGCTTTAAACACAGGGCTAACGGTCACTTAATATTCACAGGAATTGTAGGGCTGTAAATGACACATGTCCTAAAAAAATGTCCTGGGGTAGGTAATGGTCAAAAAAGTTCAAAACACGGAAAATATTTTCAAGAAAACAATTTAAAGAGGTAAGTTTTACTCACTCTTCCATTTAAAAACAAAAGAAGAACATGGATCAAAGCTCAATATCGCGAATTATTGCTTGGATGTAAACCCAAACTACAAAAAGATTTCGCCACCCAATTTTCAAAATGCCATCAGTAAAAATGTCGACAAACAATGAATGCTGACGGGTTTGTGGACAAATGCATACCCACTATGCTGTTGGTTGGAGGTAAACCGGTAACAGCTAATCATGAGGACAGAATGGAGCTGCATTTAAAAGGTAAAAGTTGAGCTACCATATGATGCGGCCGATCCCCTAATGGGCCTATAACCTACAAAGACCAGAATCAGAAACACACAGATAGGCAAACATGCACTGCGGCAATATTTACAATAGCCAAGACATGCAAGCAAACAAAATGTCCATCAACAGATAAATGGACAGAGAAGAAGTGGTATATGTACCGAATGGCATACTAGCCTTGGAAAAAAGTGAACAATCCCGTTTTCATGACTACAGATGAGCCTAGAAATAATCATATTATCTTAAGTAAGTCAAAAGGGAATGACAAATATCTTATGATATCCTTTATAGAGGTTAGCCTAAGATTGCTACCAATGAACGTATTTCCACAGAAAAAAGACACTCACAGACTTATAAAACAAACCAACGGTTAACCAAAATGAAAGGTGGGAGGATGGATAAATTAGGATTATGGGGATAACATACATATACTAATGTATGTTAAATGTATATGAACATATGACATATAAACTATATGAATTATATAATCACCAATACATATAAAATACATAATGACCAAACACCTGCCAAATACCAAGGGAGGTCAACTCAACACTCTGTAATAACATACATGGTAAGAGGATCCGGAGATGGACAGATATATGTATGAATAATTGACCAGATTCTGTACAGCCAGACAACCACAACACTCTATTCAAATTTACTTCGATAAGAAATAGAAATTAAATTTAAAAAACAAACATAAGTAAGGAGACATAAACTTCTGGGGGTTTGTCCGAGCACATTCCAGTCTAATTTACAACCGAGGAACACGACGTCCAGGAAGACTCTGTTGCCCTAGTAACAAGAGTTGAGAACGTAGAAATGCTGCCGCCTTGTGGCTGTTTCCCACAACAGCAACTGTAAACAGAGTGCTAATGGTCACTTAACATTCACAAGGACTGCCGGGCTGTAAATGACACCTGCCCTCAGAAAAGGCCCTGGGGTAGGGAATAGCCAAGAAAATTCAACACATGACAAATTTTTCAAGCAGTCAATATGAAGAGGGATGTTGTACTCACTCTTTAAAAAGAAAAAGGAAAAGAAAACAAAAGACATGCCTAAAGCTCAGTATAAGGAATTGTTAGATGCATGCAGATCCAACCTCCAAAAAGGTTTCAGCTCACACCAGTCAAATGACCATCAGCAAAAAGTCTACAAACTATAAATGCTGAAGGGGTTTTAGAGAACTGTGTACCTTCTAGCTGCTGGTGGGATGAAGAGTGGTAACAGCACTAACGACAACAGAATGGAGGTGGTTTCAAAGGTAAAAATTGAGCTACCATATGATCCGGCAGGGCACCTTCTGGGCCTATAACCTAAGACCACCAGGATCGGAAAGACAGAGGCAGGCAAAGGTGCACTGCAGCAATATTTAAATAGCCAAGACACGGAAGCAAAAAAAAGGTCCCGAAACAGATGAATGGACATAGAAGAAGTGGTATATGTACAGAATGGAATATTAGCCACGCAAAAAATAAAACAATGCCATTTGCAGCACCACGGATGACCCTAGAGATAATCACACAACGTGAAGTAAGTCAGAATGCGAAAGACAAATGTCCTATGATATCACTTATGTTATCTGAAAATTCATAAAAATGAACAAATTTCCATAGAGAAAGACAATCTCAGACTGAGAAGGCAAACTTATGGTTGAGCCAATGCAAAGGTGTGAGGAGTGGATAAATTAGGATATTCGGGTTATCAAACATATACTAATACATATAAAATATATAATCACCAAAGACCTATGGAATACCAACAGTGGGCTACTCAACACTCTGTAATAACTTACATGGAAAAGGATACAAAGATCAATAGATATATGTATATGTGTAAACGAACAAGATTCTGCACACCTAGCACAAACGACATGTTTCAATCAAATTGGCTCTGATAAAAACTAAAAATTAAAGACACAAACAAGAATTAAGGAGGCTAAAACTTCTGGGGCTCTGTGCTGGCACATTCCACTCTAATCTGCAACGTAAAATCACATCTTCCAGGAAGGTTCTGTAACTTAGCAAGCAGAGTTGGTAACGTACAAATGGTGCCACCCAACGCCGCTTCCTCAAACGGCAGCTTTAAATCCACTACTAATGGTCACTAATATTCACAAGGACTGCAGGGGTGTAAATGACACATGCCCTCAAAAAATGTCCTGCAGTAGGGAAGGGCCAAAGCAATTCAAAACACGGCAAATTTTTCAAGAGGGCAATTTGAAGTTGTAAGTTTAACTCAATCTTAAAAAAAATAAAAAGGATATTGATGAAAGCTCAACATCAGGAATTCTTAGACGCATGCAAAAGCATTCCACACAAAGTTATCACCTCACACTAGTCAGAATGACCATCAGCAAAAAGTCTACAAACAATAGATGTTGAAGAAGTTGTGGAGAATAGCATGACCTATAGCTCTAAGTGGGATGTGAAGTGGTAACAGCCAATAATAGGAACAGAATGGCAGTGCGTTGAAAAGGTAAACATTGAGTTACCATATGGTCCGGAAGGCTCACTATTGGGTCTGGCACCTGTGAAGACCAGAATCAAAACGACACAGATGGAACATCGTGTATTGCAGCAGTATTTACCATAGCCAAGACATGGAAGCAACAAAAATGTCCATCATCAGATGAATGGACGAAAGAGAGGTCCGTGTACACAATGGAATATCACACACAGAAAAGAATTGAAACAATGCCTTTTGCAGCACCATAGATGACGCTACAGATAATCATACAACTTGAAGTAAGTCACAAAGCGAGAGACACATATCCTATGATATCACGTATAGGTGTTATGTAAAAATTGATATTAATGAACTTATTTCCCCAGAGAAGGACACTCACATATTCAGAAAACAAACTTGTGGTTAACCAAATGGAAAGGTGTCAGGAATGTATAACGGAGGAGATTGGGTTTAACAGACATATGCTAATACTTATAAAATATCGAATCGCCAAAGACATACCAAATACCAAGAGAGGTCTACACAACATTCTGTAATAACCTATATGGAACAGGATCCAAACATGAAAAGATATATGTATCAATGAAACAGATTCTGTACACCTAGAACCAACACAACATTGCAACCAAATTTGCTCTGAGAAAAATAAAAATTAAACTAAGAATACCAACACCAAATAAGAAGACAGAAGTCTGAGGGGGTTTGTCCTGGCACATTCCACTCTAATTTGCGACCTACAAACAGGACTTCCAGGAAGGCTCTGTTGCCCTAGTAACCAGAGTTGGGAATATAGAAATGCCGCCGATTTGTGGCCGTTTCCTGCAACAGCAGCTTTAAACCCAGTGCTATTGGTCACTGCATATTCACAATTACTACAGGGTTGTAAATGACACCTGCCCTCAGAAAATGTCCTGCTGTAGGTAATGGCCAAAAGAATTCAGAAGACGGCCAATGTTTTCAAGGAAACAGTTTGAAGAGGTAAGTTTTACTCTTTTCCTGTTACAAGAAAAAAAAACCGGACGTGGATAAAAGCTCAATATCGGGAATTATTAGGCGCATGCAAATCCAAAGTACAAAAAGGTATCACCACCGAACACTCAAAATGCCATCAGTAAAACGTCTACAAACAATAAATGCTGAAGGGGTTTTAGAGAACTGTGTACCCTCTACTTGCTGGTGGGATGGAAACTGGTAACAGCCAGCAGTGAGAACAGAATGGAGGTGCATTTAAAGGTAAAACTTGATCTACCATATGATCTAGTAGGCCCACTGCTGGCCCTATCCCCTGAGAAGACCAGAATCCGAAAGACACAGGCTGGCAATCCTGCACTGCATCAATATTTAGCAGAGCCAAGGCTTGGAAGCAACCAAAATGTCCATCAACCGATGAATGCACAAAGAAGAAGTGGTCCATGTACACAATGGAATATTCGCCATGGAAAAGAATGAAACACTGCTCTTTCCGGCACCATAGGTGAGCCTAGAGATAATCACAGAACATGAGGTAAGTCGGAAAGCAGACGACAAATATCCTGTGATAGTTAGTGTTACCTAACAACTGACACAAGTGAACATATTTCCACAGAGAAAGAGACTCACAGACACAGAGAATAAACTAGGGTTTTCTAAACGGAAAGGTGGGAGGAATGGCTACATTAAGATTAGGGTTACCATACACATACAAATACATATTAAATACATATATCAAAAAGACCGATCCTATACCAAGGTAGGTCTACTGAACGCTCTGTAATAATTTACATGGGGGCTTCCTTGGTGGGGCGGTGGTTAAGAATCCGCCTGCCAATGCAGGGGACACAGGTTCGATCCCTGGTCCGCGAAGATCCCACATGCTGCAGAGCAATTAAGCCCATGCACCACAACCACTGAGCCTGCGCTCTAGAGGCCACGAGCCACAACTACTGAGCCCACACGCCACAACTCCTGAAGCCCACACGCCGAGAGCCCGTGCTGTGCAACAAGAGAAGCCACTGCAGTGAGCAGCCCGTGCACCGCAACGAAGACTAGCCCCCGCTCACTGCAACTAGAGAAAGCCCACATGCAGCAATGAAGACCCAATTCGGCCAATAGATAAATAAATAAATAAATAAATAAATAAATAAATAAATAAATAAATAATATTTATTGCAAAAAATAATAATAATTTACATGGGAAGAGGATCTGTACATGAATAGATACATACAATGTTCAAGTGAACCTGATTGTGTGCACCTAGAACGCACAATATTCTAATCATTACCCCAATTAAAAAAATTAAAACCACTAACAACAATTAATGAGACATCAACTTATTGGGGTTTTTCCTGGCACATTCCATTCTAGTTTACAACCTAGGAACTTAAAGGAAGACTCGGCTGCCCTAGTAACCAGATTTGGGAATGGAGAAATGCTGCCGCCTTCAGGCCTTTTGCCACAGCAGCAGCTTTAAACACAGGGCTAACGGTCACTTAATATTCACAGGAATTGTAGGGCTGTAAATGACACATGTCCTAAAAAAATGTCCTGGGGTAGGTAATGGTCAAAAAAGTTCAAAACACGGAAAATATTTTCAAGAAAACAATTTAAAGAGGTAAGTTTTACTCACTCTTCCATTTAAAAACAAAAGAAGAACATGGATCAAAGCTCAATATCGCGAATTATTGCTTGGATGTAAACCCAAACTACAAAAAGATTTCGCCACCCAATTTTCAAAATGCCATCAGTAAAAATGTCGACAAACAATGAATGCTGACGGGTTTGTGGACAAATGCATACCCACTATGCTGTTGGTTGGAGGTAAACCGGTAACAGCTAATCATGAGGACAGAATGGAGCTGCATTTAAAAGGTAAAAGTTGAGCTACCATATGATGCGGCCGATCCCCTAATGGGCCTATAACCTACAAAGACCAGAATCAGAAACACACAGATAGGCAAACATGCACTGCGGCAATATTTACAATAGCCAAGACATGCAAGCAAACAAAATGTCCATCAACAGATAAATGGACAGAGAAGAAGTGGTATATGTACCGAATGGCATACTAGCCTTGGAAAAAAGTGAACAATCCCGTTTTCATGACTACAGATGAGCCTAGAAATAATCATATTATCTTAAGTAAGTCAAAAGGGAATGACAAATATCTTATGATATCCTTTATAGAGGTTAGCCTAAGATTGCTACCAATGAACGTATTTCCACAGAAAAAAGACACTCACAGACTTATAAAACAAACCAACGGTTAACCAAAATGAAAGGTGGGAGGATGGATAAATTAGGATTATGGGGATAACATACATATACTAATGTATGTTAAATGTATATGAACATATGACATATAAACTATATGAATTATATAATCACCAATACATATAAAATACATAATGACCAAACACCTGCCAAATACCAAGGGAGGTCAACTCAACACTCTGTAATAACATACATGGTAAGAGGATCCGGAGATGGACAGATATATGTATGAATAATTGACCAGATTCTGTACAGCCAGACAACCACAACACTCTATTCAAATTTACTTCGATAAGAAATAGAAATTAAATTTAAAAAACAAACATAAGTAAGGAGACATAAACTTCTGGGGGTTTGTCCGAGCACATTCCAGTCTAATTTACAACCGAGGAACACGACGTCCAGGAAGACTCTGTTGCCCTAGTAACAAGAGTTGAGAACGTAGAAATGCTGCCGCCTTGTGGCTGTTTCCCACAACAGCAACTGTAAACAGAGTGCTAATGGTCACTTAACATTCACAAGGACTGCCGGGCTGTAAATGACACCTGCCCTCAGAAAAGGCCCTGGGGTAGGGAATAGCCAAGAAAATTCAACACATGACAAATTTTTCAAGCAGTCAATATGAAGAGGGATGTTGTACTCACTCTTTAAAAAGAAAAAGGAAAAGAAAACAAAAGACATGCCTAAAGCTCAGTATAAGGAATTGTTAGATGCATGCAGATCCAACCTCCAAAAAGGTTTCAGCTCACACCAGTCAAATGACCATCAGCAAAAAGTCTACAAACTATAAATGCTGAAGGGGTTTTAGAGAACTGTGTACCTTCTAGCTGCTGGTGGGATGAAGAGTGGTAACAGCACTAACGACAACAGAATGGAGGTGGTTTCAAAGGTAAAAATTGAGCTACCATATGATCCGGCAGGGCACCTTCTGGGCCTATAACCTAAGACCACCAGGATCGGAAAGACAGAGGCAGGCAAAGGTGCACTGCAGCAATATTTAAATAGCCAAGACACGGAAGCAAAAAAAAGGTCCCGAAACAGATGAATGGACATAGAAGAAGTGGTATATGTACAGAATGGAATATTAGCCACGCAAAAAATAAAACAATGCCATTTGCAGCACCACGGATGACCCTAGAGATAATCACACAACGTGAAGTAAGTCAGAATGCGAAAGACAAATGTCCTATGATATCACTTATGTTATCTGAAAATTCATAAAAATGAACAAATTTCCATAGAGAAAGACAATCTCAGACTGAGAAGGCAAACTTATGGTTGAGCCAATGCAAAGGTGTGAGGAGTGGATAAATTAGGATATTCGGGTTATCAAACATATACTAATACATATAAAATATATAATCACCAAAGACCTATGGAATACCAACAGTGGGCTACTCAACACTCTGTAATAACTTACATGGAAAAGGATACAAAGATCAATAGATATATGTATATGTGTAAACGAACAAGATTCTGCACACCTAGCACAAACGACATGTTTCAATCAAATTGGCTCTGATAAAAACTAAAAATTAAAGACACAAACAAGAATTAAGGAGGCTAAAACTTCTGGGGCTCTGTGCTGGCACATTCCACTCTAATCTGCAACGTAAAATCACATCTTCCAGGAAGGTTCTGTAACTTAGCAAGCAGAGTTGGTAACGTACAAATGGTGCCACCCAACGCCGCTTCCTCAAACGGCAGCTTTAAATCCACTACTAATGGTCACTAATATTCACAAGGACTGCAGGGGTGTAAATGACACATGCCCTCAAAAAATGTCCTGCAGTAGGGAAGGGCCAAAGCAATTCAAAACACGGCAAATTTTTCAAGAGGGCAATTTGAAGTTGTAAGTTTAACTCAATCTTAAAAAAAATAAAAAGGATATTGATGAAAGCTCAACATCAGGAATTCTTAGACGCATGCAAAAGCATTCCACACAAAGTTATCACCTCACACTAGTCAGAATGACCATCAGCAAAAAGTCTACAAACAATAGATGTTGAAGAAGTTGTGGAGAATAGCATGACCTATAGCTCTAAGTGGGATGTGAAGTGGTAACAGCCAATAATAGGAACAGAATGGCAGTGCGTTGAAAAGGTAAACATTGAGTTACCATATGGTCCGGAAGGCTCACTATTGGGCCTGGCACCTGTGAAGACCAGAATCAAAACGACACAGATGGAACATCGTGTATTGCAGCAGTATTTACCATAGCCAAGACATGGAAGCAACAAAAATGTCCATCATCAGATGAATGGACGAAAGAGAGGTCCGTGTACACAATGGAATATCACACACAGAAAAGAATTGAAACAATGCCTTTTGCAGCACCATAGATGACGCTACAGATAATCATACAACTTGAAGTAAGTCACAAAGCGAGAGACACATATCCTATGATATCACGTATAGGTGTTATGTAAAAATTGATATTAATGAACTTATTTCCCCAGAGAAGGACACTCACATATTCAGAAAACAAACTTGTGGTTAACCAAATGGAAAGGTGTCAGGAATGTATAACGGAGGAGATTGGGTTTAACAGACATATGCTAATACTTATAAAATATCGAATCGCCAAAGACATACCAAATACCAAGAGAGGTCTACACAACATTCTGTAATAACCTATATGGAACAGGATCCAAACATGAAAAGATATATGTATCAATGAAACAGATTCTGTACACCTAGAACCAACACAACATTGCAACCAAATTTGCTCTGAGAAAAATAAAAATTAAACTAAGAATACCAACACCAAATAAGAAGACAGAAGTCTGAGGGGGTTTGTCCTGGCACATTCCACTCTAATTTGCGACCTACAAACAGGACTTCCAGGAAGGCTCTGTTGCCCTAGTAACCAGAGTTGGGAATATAGAAATGCCGCCGATTTGTGGCCGTTTCCTGCAACAGCAGCTTTAAACCCAGTGCTATTGGTCACTGCATATTCACAATTACTACAGGGTTGTAAATGACACCTGCCCTCAGAAAATGTCCTGCTGTAGGTAATGGCCAAAAGAATTCAGAAGACGGCCAATGTTTTCAAGGAAACAGTTTGAAGAGGTAAGTTTTACTCTTTTCCTGTTACAAGAAAAAAAAACCGGACGTGGATAAAAGCTCAATATCGGGAATTATTAGGCGCATGCAAATCCAAAGTACAAAAAGGTATCACCACCGAACACTCAAAATGCCATCAGTAAAACGTCTACAAACAATAAATGCTGAAGGGGTTTTAGAGAACTGTGTACCCTCTACTTGCTGGTGGGATGGAAACTGGTAACAGCCAGCAGTGAGAACAGAATGGAGGTGCATTTAAAGGTAAAACTTGATCTACCATATGATCTAGTAGGCCCACTGCTGGCCCTATCCCCTGAGAAGACCAGAATCCGAAAGACACAGGCTGGCAATCCTGCACTGCATCAATATTTAGCAGAGCCAAGGCTTGGAAGCAACCAAAATGTCCATCAACCGATGAATGCACAAAGAAGAAGTGGTCCATGTACACAATGGAATATTCGCCATGGAAAAGAATGAAACACTGCTCTTTCCGGCACCATAGGTGAGCCTAGAGATAATCACAGAACATGAGGTAAGTCGGAAAGCAGACGACAAATATCCTGTGATAGTTAGTGTTACCTAACAACTGACACAAGTGAACATATTTCCACAGAGAAAGAGACTCACAGACACAGAGAATAAACTAGGGTTTTCTAAACGGAAAGGTGGGAGGAATGGCTACATTAAGATTAGGGTTACCATACACATACAAATACATATTAAATACATATATCAAAAAGACCGATCCTATACCAAGGTAGGTCTACTGAACGCTCTGTAATAATTTACATGGGGGCTTCCTTGGTGGGGCGGTGGTTAAGAATCCGCCTGCCAATGCAGGGGACACAGGTTCGATCCCTGGTCCGCGAAGATCCCACATGCTGCAGAGCAATTAAGCCCATGCACCACAACCACTGAGCCTGCGCTCTAGAGGCCACGAGCCACAACTACTGAGCCCACACGCCACAACTCCTGAAGCCCACACGCCGAGAGCCCGTGCTGTGCAACAAGAGAAGCCACTGCAGTGAGCAGCCCGTGCACCGCAACGAAGACTAGCCCCCGCTCACTGCAACTAGAGAAAGCCCACATGCAGCAATGAAGACCCAATTCGGCCAATAGATAAATAAATAAATAAATAAATAAATAAATAAATAAATAAATAATATTTATTGCAAAAAATAATAATAATTTACATGGGAAGAGGATCTGTACATGAATAGATACATACAATGTTCAAGTGAACCTGATTGTGTGCACCTAGAACGCACAATATTCTAATCATTACCCCAATTAAAAAAATTAAAACCACTAACAACAATTAATGAGACATCAACTTATTGGGGTTTTTCCTGGCACATTCCATTCTAGTTTACAACCTAGGAACTTAAAGGAAGACTCGGCTGCCCTAGTAACCAGATTTGGGAATGGAGAAATGCTGCCGCCTTCAGGCCTTTTGCCACAGCAGCAGCTTTAAACACAGGGCTAACGGTCACTTAATATTCACAGGAATTGTAGGGCTGTAAATGACACATGTCCTAAAAAAATGTCCTGGGGTAGGTAATGGTCAAAAAAGTTCAAAACACGGAAAATATTTTCAAGAAAACAATTTAAAGAGGTAAGTTTTACTCACTCTTCCATTTAAAAACAAAAGAAGAACATGGATCAAAGCTCAATATCGCGAATTATTGCTTGGATGTAAACCCAAACTACAAAAAGATTTCGCCACCCAATTTTCAAAATGCCATCAGTAAAAATGTCGACAAACAATGAATGCTGACGGGTTTGTGGACAAATGCATACCCACTATGCTGTTGGTTGGAGGTAAACCGGTAACAGCTAATCATGAGGACAGAATGGAGCTGCATTTAAAAGGTAAAAGTTGAGCTACCATATGATGCGGCCGATCCCCTAATGGGCCTATAACCTACAAAGACCAGAATCAGAAACACACAGATAGGCAAACATGCACTGCGGCAATATTTACAATAGCCAAGACATGCAAGCAAACAAAATGTCCATCAACAGATAAATGGACAGAGAAGAAGTGGTATATGTACCGAATGGCATACTAGCCTTGGAAAAAAGTGAACAATCCCGTTTTCATGACTACAGATGAGCCTAGAAATAATCATATTATCTTAAGTAAGTCAAAAGGGAATGACAAATATCTTATGATATCCTTTATAGAGGTTAGCCTAAGATTGCTACCAATGAACGTATTTCCACAGAAAAAAGACACTCACAGACTTATAAAACAAACCAACGGTTAACCAAAATAAAAGGTGGGAGGATGGATAAATTAGGATTATGGGGATAACATACATATACTAATGTATGTTAAATGTATATGAACATATGACATATAAACTATATGAATTATATAATCACCAATACATATAAAATACATAATGACCAAACACCTGCCAAATACCAAGGGAGGTCAACTCAACACTCTGTAATAACATACATGGTAAGAGGATCCGGAGATGAACAGATATATGTATGAATAATTGACCAGATTCTGTACAGCCAGACAACCACAACACTCTATTCAAATTTACTTCGATAAGAAATAGAAATTAAATTTAAAAAACAAACATAAGTAAGGAGACATAAACTTCTGGGGGTTTGTCCGAGCACATTCCAGTCTAATTTACAACCGAGGAACACGACGTCCAGGAAGACTCTGTTGCCCTAGTAACAAGAGTTGAGAACGTAGAAATGCTGCCGCCTTGTGGCTGTTTCCCACAACAGCAACTGTAAACAGAGTGCTAATGGTCACTTAACATTCACAAGGACTGCCGGGCTGTAAATGACACCTGCCCTCAGAAAAGGCCCTGGGGTAGGGAATAGCCAAGAAAATTCAACACATGACAAATTTTTCAAGCAGTCAATATGAAGAGGGATGTTGTACTCACTCTTTAAAAAGAAAAAGGAAAAGAAAACAAAAGACATGCCTAAAGCTCAGTATAAGGAATTGTTAGATGCATGCAAATCCAACCTCCAAAAAGGTTTCAGCTCACACCAGTCAAATGACCATCAGCAAAAAGTCTACAAACTATAAATGCTGAAGGGGTTTTAGAGAACTGTGTACCTTCTAGCTGCTGGTGGGATGAAGAGTGGTAACAGCACTAACGACAACAGAATGGAGGTGGTTTCAAAGGTAAAAATTGAGCTACCATATGATCCGGCAGGGCACCTTCTGGGCCTATAACCTAAGACCACCAGGATCGGAAAGACAGAGGCAGGCAAAGGTGCACTGCAGCAATATTTAAATAGCCAAGACACGGAAGCAAAAAAAAGGTCCCGAAACAGATGAATGGACATAGAAGAAGTGGTATATGTACAGAATGGAATATTAGCCACGCAAAAAATAAAACAATGCCATTTGCAGCACCACGGATGACCCTAGAGATAATCACACAACGTGAAGTAAGTCAGAATGCGAAAGACAAATGTCCTATGATATCACTTATGTTATCTGAAAATTCATAAAAATGAACAAATTTCCATAGAGAAAGACAATCTCAGACTGAGAAGGCAAACTTATGGTTGAGCCAATGCAAAGGTGTGAGGAGTGGATAAATTAGGATATTCGGGTTATCAAACATATACTAATACATATAAAATATATAATCACCAAAGACCTATGGAATACCAACAGTGGGCTACTCAACACTCTGTAATAACTTACATGGAAAAGGATACAAAGATCAATAGATATATGTATATGTGTAAACGAACAAGATTCTGCACACCTAGCACAAACGACATGTTTCAATCAAATTGGCTCTGATAAAAACTAAAAATTAAAGACACAAACAAGAATTAAGGAGGCTAAAACTTCTGGGGCTCTGTGCTGGCACATTCCACTCTAATCTGCAACGTAAAATCACATCTTCCAGGAAGGTTCTGTTACCTTAGCAAGCAGAGTTGGTAACGTACAAATGGTGCCACCCAACGCCGCTTCCTCAAACGGCAGCTTTAAATCCACTACTAATGGTCACTAATATTCACAAGGACTGCAGGGGTGTAAATGACACATGCCCTCAAAAAATGTCCTGCAGTAGGGAAGGGCCAAAGCAATTCAAAACACGGCAAATTTTTCAAGAGGGCAATTTGAAGTTGTAAGTTTAACTCAATCTTAAAAAAAAATAAAAAGGATATTGATGAAAGCTCAACATCAGGAATTCTTAGACGCATGCAAAAGCATTCCACACAAAGTTATCACCTCACACTAGTCAGAATGACCATCAGCAAAAAGTCTACAAACAATAGATGTTGAAGAAGTTGTGGAGAATAGCATGACCTATAGCTCTAAGTGGGATGTGAAGTGGTAACAGCCAATAATAGGAACAGAATGGCAGTGCGTTGAAAAGGTAAACATTGAGTTACCATATGGTCCGGAAGGCTCACTATTGGGTCTGGCACCTGTGAAGACCAGAATCAAAACGACACAGATGGAACATCGTGTATTGCAGCAGTATTTACCATAGCCAAGACATGGAAGCAACAAAAATGTCCATCATCAGATGAATGGACGAAAGAGAGGTCCGTGTACACAATGGAATATCACACACAGAAAAGAATTGAAACAATGCCTTTTGCAGCACCATAGATGACGCTACAGATAATCATACAACTTGAAGTAAGTCACAAAGCGAGAGACACATATCCTATGATATCACGTATAGGTGTTATGTAAAAATTGATATTAATGAACTTATTTCCCCAGAGAAGGACACTCACATATTCAGAAAACAAACTTGTGGTTAACCAAATGGAAAGGTGTCAGGAATGTATAACGGAGGAGATTGGGTTTAACAGACATATGCTAATACTTATAAAATATCGAATCGCCAAAGACATACCAAATACCAAGAGAGGTCTACACAACATTCTGTAATAACCTATATGGAACAGGATCCAAACATGAAAAGATATATGTATCAATGAAACAGATTCTGTACACCTAGAACCAACACAACATTGCAACCAAATTTGCTCTGAGAAAAATAAAAATTAAACTAAGAATACCAACACCAAATAAGAAGACAGAAGTCTGAGGGGGTTTGTCCTGGCACATTCCACTCTAATTTGCGACCTACAAACAGGACTTCCAGGAAGGCTCTGTTGCCCTAGTAACCAGAGTTGGGAATATAGAAATGCCGCCGATTTGTGGCCGTTTCCTGCAACAGCAGCTTTAAACCCAGTGCTATTGGTCACTGCATATTCACAATTACTACAGGGTTGTAAATGACACCTGCCCTCAGAAAATGTCCTGCTGTAGGTAATGGCCAAAAGAATTCAGAAGACGGCCAATGTTTTCAAGGAAACAGTTTGAAGAGGTAAGTTTTACTCTTTTCCTGTTACAAGAAAAAAAAACCGGACGTGGATAAAAGCTCAATATCGGGAATTATTAGGCGCATGCAAATCCAAAGTACAAAAAGGTATCACCACCGAACACTCAAAATGCCATCAGTAAAACGTCTACAAACAATAAATGCTGAAGGGGTTTTAGAGAACTGTGTACCCTCTACTTGCTGGTGGGATGGAAACTGGTAACAGCCAGCAGTGAGAACAGAATGGAGGTGCATTTAAAGGTAAAACTTGATCTACCATATGATCTAGTAGGCCCACTGCTGGCCCTATCCCCTGAGAAGACCAGAATCCGAAAGACACAGGCTGGCAATCCTGCACTGCATCAATATTTAGCAGAGCCAAGGCTTGGAAGCAACCAAAATGTCCATCAACCGATGAATGCACAAAGAAGAAGTGGTCCATGTACACAATGGAATATTCGCCATGGAAAAGAATGAAACACTGCTCTTTCCGGCACCATAGGTGAGCCTAGAGATAATCACAGAACATGAGGTAAGTCGGAAAGCAGACGACAAATATCCTGTGATAGTTAGTGTTACCTAACAACTGACACAAGTGAACATATTTCCACAGAGAAAGAGACTCACAGACACAGAGAATAAACTAGGGTTTTCTAAACGGAAAGGTGGGAGGAATGGCTACATTAAGATTAGGGTTACCATACACATACAAATACATATTAAATACATATATCAAAAAGACCGATCCTATACCAAGGTAGGTCTACTGAACGCTCTGTAATAATTTACATGGGGGCTTCCTTGGTGGGGCGGTGGTTAAGAATCCGCCTGCCAATGCAGGGGACACAGGTTCGATCCCTGGTCCGCGAAGATCCCACATGCTGCAGAGCAATTAAGCCCATGCACCACAACCACTGAGCCTGCGCTCTAGAGGCCACGAGCCACAACTACTGAGCCCACACGCCACAACTCCTGAAGCCCACACGCCGAGAGCCCGTGCTGTGCAACAAGAGAAGCCACTGCAGTGAGCAGCCCGTGCACCGCAACGAAGACTAGCCCCCGCTCACTGCAACTAGAGAAAGCCCACATGCAGCAATGAAGACCCAATTCGGCCAATAGATAAATAAATAAATAAATAAATAAATAAATAAATAAATAAATAATATTTATTGCAAAAAATAATAATAATTTACATGGGAAGAGGATCTGTACATGAATAGATACATACAATGTTCAAGTGAACCTGATTGTGTGCACCTAGAACGCACAATATTCTAATCATTACCCCAATTAAAAAAATTAAAACCACTAACAACAATTAATGAGACATCAACTTATTGGGGTTTTTCCTGGCACATTCCATTCTAGTTTACAACCTAGGAACTTAAAGGAAGACTCGGCTGCCCTAGTAACCAGATTTGGGAATGGAGAAATGCTGCCGCCTTCAGGCCTTTTGCCACAGCAGCAGCTTTAAACACAGGGCTAACGGTCACTTAATATTCACAGGAATTGTAGGGCTGTAAATGACACATGTCCTAAAAAAATGTCCTGGGGTAGGTAATGGTCAAAAAAGTTCAAAACACGGAAAATATTTTCAAGAAAACAATTTAAAGAGGTAAGTTTTACTCACTCTTCCATTTAAAAACAAAAGAAGAACATGGATCAAAGCTCAATATCGCGAATTATTGCTTGGATGTAAACCCAAACTACAAAAAGATTTCGCCACCCAATTTTCAAAATGCCATCAGTAAAAATGTCGACAAACAATGAATGCTGACGGGTTTGTGGACAAATGCATACCCACTATGCTGTTGGTTGGAGGTAAACCGGTAACAGCTAATCATGAGGACAGAATGGAGCTGCATTTAAAAGGTAAAAGTTGAGCTACCATATGATGCGGCCGATCCCCTAATGGGCCTATAACCTACAAAGACCAGAATCAGAAACACACAGATAGGCAAACATGCACTGCGGCAATATTTACAATAGCCAAGACATGCAAGCAAACAAAATGTCCATCAACAGATAAATGGACAGAGAAGAAGTGGTATATGTACCGAATGGCATACTAGCCTTGGAAAAAAGTGAACAATCCCGTTTTCATGACTACAGATGAGCCTAGAAATAATCATATTATCTTAAGTAAGTCAAAAGGGAATGACAAATATCTTATGATATCCTTTATAGAGGTTAGCCTAAGATTGCTACCAATGAACGTATTTCCACAGAAAAAAGACACTCACAGACTTATAAAACAAACCAACGGTTAACCAAAATGAAAGGTGGGAGGATGGATAAATTAGGATTATGGGGATAACATACATATACTAATGTATGTTAAATGTATATGAACATATGACATATAAACTATATGAATTATATAATCACCAATACATATAAAATACATAATGACCAAACACCTGCCAAATACCAAGGGAGGTCAACTCAACACTCTGTAATAACATACATGGTAAGAGGATCCGGAGATGGACAGATATATGTATGAATAATTGACCAGATTCTGTACAGCCAGACAACCACAACACTCTATTCAAATTTACTTCGATAAGAAATAGAAATTAAATTTAAAAAACAAACATAAGTAAGGAGACATAAACTTCTGGGGGTTTGTCCGAGCACATTCCAGTCTAATTTACAACCGAGGAACACGACGTCCAGGAAGACTCTGTTGCCCTAGTAACAAGAGTTGAGAACGTAGAAATGCTGCCGCCTTGTGGCTGTTTCCCACAACAGCAACTGTAAACAGAGTGCTAATGGTCACTTAACATTCACAAGGACTGCCGGGCTGTAAATGACACCTGCCCTCAGAAAAGGCCCTGGGGTAGGGAATAGCCAAGAAAATTCAACACATGACAAATTTTTCAAGCAGTCAATATGAAGAGGGATGTTGTACTCACTCTTTAAAAAGAAAAAGGAAAAGAAAACAAAAGACATGCCTAAAGCTCAGTATAAGGAATTGTTAGATGCATGCAAATCCAACCTCCAAAAAGGTTTCAGCTCACACCAGTCAAATGACCATCAGCAAAAAGTCTACAAACTATAAATGCTGAAGGGGTTTTAGAGAACTGTGTACCTTCTAGCTGCTGGTGGGATGAAGAGTGGTAACAGCACTAACGACAACAGAATGGAGGTGGTTTCAAAGGTAAAAATTGAGCTACCATATGATCCGGCAGGGCACCTTCTGGGCCTATAACCTAAGACCACCAGGATCGGAAAGACAGAGGCAGGCAAAGGTGCACTGCAGCAATATTTAAATAGCCAAGACACGGAAGCAAAAAAAAGGTCCCGAAACAGATGAATGGACATAGAAGAAGTGGTATATGTACAGAATGGAATATTAGCCACGCAAAAAATAAAACAATGCCATTTGCAGCACCACGGATGACCCTAGAGATAATCACACAACGTGAAGTAAGTCAGAATGCGAAAGACAAATGTCCTATGATATCACTTATGTTATCTGAAAATTCATAAAAATGAACAAATTTCCATAGAGAAAGACAATCTCAGACTGAGAAGGCAAACTTATGGTTGAGCCAATGCAAAGGTGTGAGGAGTGGATAAATTAGGATATTCGGGTTATCAAACATATACTAATACATATAAAATATATAATCACCAAAGACCTATGGAATACCAACAGTGGGCTACTCAACACTCTGTAATAACTTACATGGAAAAGGATACAAAGATCAATAGATATATGTATATGTGTAAACGAACAAGATTCTGCACACCTAGCACAAACGACATGTTTCAATCAAATTGGCTCTGATAAAAACTAAAAATTAAAGACACAAACAAGAATTAAGGAGGCTAAAACTTCTGGGGCTCTGTGCTGGCACATTCCACTCTAATCTGCAACGTAAAATCACATCTTCCAGGAAGGTTCTGTTACCTTAGCAAGCAGAGTTGGTAACGTACAAATGGTGCCACCCAACGCCGCTTCCTCAAACGGCAGCTTTAAATCCACTACTAATGGTCACTAATATTCACAAGGACTGCAGGGGTGTAAATGACACATGCCCTCAAAAAATGTCCTGCAGTAGGGAAGGGCCAAAGCAATTCAAAACACGGCAAATTTTTCAAGAGGGCAATTTGAAGTTGTAAGTTTAACTCAATCTTAAAAAAAAATAAAAAGGATATTGATGAAAGCTCAACATCAGGAATTCTTAGACGCATGCAAAAGCATTCCACACAAAGTTATCACCTCACACTAGTCAGAATGACCATCAGCAAAAAGTCTACAAACAATAGATGTTGAAGAAGTTGTGGAGAATAGCATGACCTATAGCTCTAAGTGGGATGTGAAGTGGTAACAGCCAATAATAGGAACAGAATGGCAGTGCGTTGAAAAGGTAAACATTGAGTTACCATATGGTCCGGAAGGCTCACTATTGGGTCTGGCACCTGTGAAGACCAGAATCAAAACGACACAGATGGAACATCGTGTATTGCAGCAGTATTTACCATAGCCAAGACATGGAAGCAACAAAAATGTCCATCATCAGATGAATGGACGAAAGAGAGGTCCGTGTACACAATGGAATATCACACACAGAAAAGAATTGAAACAATGCCTTTTGCAGCACCATAGATGACGCTACAGATAATCATACAACTTGAAGTAAGTCACAAAGCGAGAGACACATATCCTATGATATCACGTATAGGTGTTATGTAAAAATTGATATTAATGAACTTATTTCCCCAGAGAAGGACAC
This sequence comes from Balaenoptera ricei, assembly GCF_028023285.1. NCBI lineage: Eukaryota > Metazoa > Chordata > Mammalia > Artiodactyla > Balaenopteridae > Balaenoptera > Balaenoptera ricei. The sequence goes on from NC_082640.1 coordinate 93,212,805, forward strand.
TCACATATTCAGAAAACAAACTTGTGGTTAACCAAATGGAAAGGTGTCAGGAATGTATAACGGAGGAGATTGGGTTTAACAGACATATGCTAATACTTATAAAATATCGAATCGCCAAAGACATACCAAATACCAAGAGAGGTCTACACAACATTCTGTAATAACCTATATGGAACAGGATCCAAACATGAAAAGATATATGTATCAATGAAACAGATTCTGTACACCTAGAACCAACACAACATTGCAACCAAATTTGCTCTGAGAAAAATAAAAATTAAACTAAGAATACCAACACCAAATAAGAAGACAGAAGTCTGAGGGGGTTTGTCCTGGCACATTCCACTCTAATTTGCGACCTACAAACAGGACTTCCAGGAAGGCTCTGTTGCCCTAGTAACCAGAGTTGGGAATATAGAAATGCCGCCGATTTGTGGCCGTTTCCTGCAACAGCAGCTTTAAACCCAGTGCTATTGGTCACTGCATATTCACAATTACTACAGGGTTGTAAATGACACCTGCCCTCAGAAAATGTCCTGCTGTAGGTAATGGCCAAAAGAATTCAGAAGACGGCCAATGTTTTCAAGGAAACAGTTTGAAGAGGTAAGTTTTACTCTTTTCCTGTTACAAGAAAAAAAAACCGGACGTGGATAAAAGCTCAATATCGGGAATTATTAGGCGCATGCAAATCCAAAGTACAAAAAGGTATCACCACCGAACACTCAAAATGCCATCAGTAAAACGTCTACAAACAATAAATGCTGAAGGGGTTTTAGAGAACTGTGTACCCTCTACTTGCTGGTGGGATGGAAACTGGTAACAGCCAGCAGTGAGAACAGAATGGAGGTGCATTTAAAGGTAAAACTTGATCTACCATATGATCTAGTAGGCCCACTGCTGGCCCTATCCCCTGAGAAGACCAGAATCCGAAAGACACAGGCTGGCAATCCTGCACTGCATCAATATTTAGCAGAGCCAAGGCTTGGAAGCAACCAAAATGTCCATCAACCGATGAATGCACAAAGAAGAAGTGGTCCATGTACACAATGGAATATTCGCCATGGAAAAGAATGAAACACTGCTCTTTCCGGCACCATAGGTGAGCCTAGAGATAATCACAGAACATGAGGTAAGTCGGAAAGCAGACGACAAATATCCTGTGATAGTTAGTGTTACCTAACAACTGACACAAGTGAACATATTTCCACAGAGAAAGAGACTCACAGACACAGAGAATAAACTAGGGTTTTCTAAACGGAAAGGTGGGAGGAATGGCTACATTAAGATTAGGGTTACCATACACATACAAATACATATTAAATACATATATCAAAAAGACCGATCCTATACCAAGGTAGGTCTACTGAACGCTCTGTAATAATTTACATGGGGGCTTCCTTGGTGGGGCGGTGGTTAAGAATCCGCCTGCCAATGCAGGGGACACAGGTTCGATCCCTGGTCCGCGAAGATCCCACATGCTGCAGAGCAATTAAGCCCATGCACCACAACCACTGAGCCTGCGCTCTAGAGGCCACGAGCCACAACTACTGAGCCCACACGCCACAACTCCTGAAGCCCACACGCCGAGAGCCCGTGCTGTGCAACAAGAGAAGCCACTGCAGTGAGCAGCCCGTGCACCGCAACGAAGACTAGCCCCCGCTCACTGCAACTAGAGAAAGCCCACATGCAGCAATGAAGACCCAATTCGGCCAATAGATAAATAAATAAATAAATAAATAAATAAATAAATAAATAATATTTATTGCAAAAAATAATAATAATTTACATGGGAAGAGGATCTGTACATGAATAGATACATACAATGTTCAAGTGAACCTGATTGTGTGCACCTAGAACGCACAATATTCTAATCATTACCCCAATTAAAAAAATTAAAACCACTAACAACAATTAATGAGACATCAACTTATTGGGGTTTTTCCTGGCACATTCCATTCTAGTTTACAACCTAGGAACTTAAAGGAAGACTCGGCTGCCCTAGTAACCAGATTTGGGAATGGAGAAATGCTGCCGCCTTCAGGCCTTTTGCCACAGCAGCAGCTTTAAACACAGGGCTAACGGTCACTTAATATTCACAGGAATTGTAGGGCTGTAAATGACACATGTCCTAAAAAAATGTCCTGGGGTAGGTAATGGTCAAAAAAGTTCAAAACACGGAAAATATTTTCAAGAAAACAATTTAAAGAGGTAAGTTTTACTCACTCTTCCATTTAAAAACAAAAGAAGAACATGGATCAAAGCTCAATATCGCGAATTATTGCTTGGATGTAAACCCAAACTACAAAAAGATTTCGCCACCCAATTTTCAAAATGCCATCAGTAAAAATGTCGACAAACAATGAATGCTGACGGGTTTGTGGACAAATGCATACCCACTATGCTGTTGGTTGGAGGTAAACCGGTAACAGCTAATCATGAGGACAGAATGGAGCTGCATTTAAAAGGTAAAAGTTGAGCTACCATATGATGCGGCCGATCCCCTAATGGGCCTATAACCTACAAAGACCAGAATCAGAAACACACAGATAGGCAAACATGCACTGCGGCAATATTTACAATAGCCAAGACATGCAAGCAAACAAAATGTCCATCAACAGATAAATGGACAGAGAAGAAGTGGTATATGTACCGAATGGCATACTAGCCTTGGAAAAAAGTGAACAATCCCGTTTTCATGACTACAGATGAGCCTAGAAATAATCATATTATCTTAAGTAAGTCAAAAGGGAATGACAAATATCTTATGATATCCTTTATAGAGGTTAGCCTAAGATTGCTACCAATGAACGTATTTCCACAGAAAAAAGACACTCACAGACTTATAAAACAAACCAACGGTTAACCAAAATGAAAGGTGGGAGGATGGATAAATTAGGATTATGGGGATAACATACATATACTAATGTATGTTAAATGTATATGAACATATGACATATAAACTATATGAATTATATAATCACCAATACATATAAAATACATAATGACCAAACACCTGCCAAATACCAAGGGAGGTCAACTCAACACTCTGTAATAACATACATGGTAAGAGGATCCGGAGATGAACAGATATATGTATGAATAATTGACCAGATTCTGTACAGCCAGACAACCACAACACTCTATTCAAATTTACTTCGATAAGAAATAGAAATTAAATTTAAAAAACAAACATAAGTAAGGAGACATAAACTTCTGGGGGTTTGTCCGAGCACATTCCAGTCTAATTTACAACCGAGGAACACGACGTCCAGGAAGACTCTGTTGCCCTAGTAACAAGAGTTGAGAACGTAGAAATGCTGCCGCCTTGTGGCTGTTTCCCACAACAGCAACTGTAAACAGAGTGCTAATGGTCACTTAACATTCACAAGGACTGCCGGGCTGTAAATGACACCTGCCCTCAGAAAAGGCCCTGGGGTAGGGAATAGCCAAGAAAATTCAACACATGACAAATTTTTCAAGCAGTCAATATGAAGAGGGATGTTGTACTCACTCTTTAAAAAGAAAAAGGAAAAGAAAACAAAAGACATGCCTAAAGCTCAGTATAAGGAATTGTTAGATGCATGCAAATCCAACCTCCAAAAAGGTTTCAGCTCACACCAGTCAAATGACCATCAGCAAAAAGTCTACAAACTATAAATGCTGAAGGGGTTTTAGAGAACTGTGTACCTTCTAGCTGCTGGTGGGATGAAGAGTGGTAACAGCACTAACGACAACAGAATGGAGGTGGTTTCAAAGGTAAAAATTGAGCTACCATATGATCCGGCAGGGCACCTTCTGGGCCTATAACCTAAGACCACCAGGATCGGAAAGACAGAGGCAGGCAAAGGTGCACTGCAGCAATATTTAAATAGCCAAGACACGGAAGCAAAAAAAAGGTCCCGAAACAGATGAATGGACATAGAAGAAGTGGTATATGTACAGAATGGAATATTAGCCACGCAAAAAATAAAACAATGCCATTTGCAGCACCACGGATGACCCTAGAGATAATCACACAACGTGAAGTAAGTCAGAATGCGAAAGACAAATGTCCTATGATATCACTTATGTTATCTGAAAATTCATAAAAATGAACAAATTTCCATAGAGAAAGACAATCTCAGACTGAGAAGGCAAACTTATGGTTGAGCCAATGCAAAGGTGTGAGGAGTGGATAAATTAGGATATTCGGGTTATCAAACATATACTAATACATATAAAATATATAATCACCAAAGACCTATGGAATACCAACAGTGGGCTACTCAACACTCTGTAATAACTTACATGGAAAAGGATACAAAGATCAATAGATATATGTATATGTGTAAACGAACAAGATTCTGCACACCTAGCACAAACGACATGTTTCAATCAAATTGGCTCTGATAAAAACTAAAAATTAAAGACACAAACAAGAATTAAGGAGGCTAAAACTTCTGGGGCTCTGTGCTGGCACATTCCACTCTAATCTGCAACGTAAAATCACATCTTCCAGGAAGGTTCTGTAACTTAGCAAGCAGAGTTGGTAACGTACAAATGGTGCCACCCAACGCCGCTTCCTCAAACGGCAGCTTTAAATCCACTACTAATGGTCACTAATATTCACAAGGACTGCAGGGGTGTAAATGACACATGCCCTCAAAAAATGTCCTGCAGTAGGGAAGGGCCAAAGCAATTCAAAACACGGCAAATTTTTCAAGAGGGCAATTTGAAGTTGTAAGTTTAACTCAATCTTAAAAAAAATAAAAAGGATATTGATGAAAGCTCAACATCAGGAATTCTTAGACGCATGCAAAAGCATTCCACACAAAGTTATCACCTCACACTAGTCAGAATGACCATCAGCAAAAAGTCTACAAACAATAGATGTTGAAGAAGTTGTGGAGAATAGCATGACCTATAGCTCTAAGTGGGATGTGAAGTGGTAACAGCCAATAATAGGAACAGAATGGCAGTGCGTTGAAAAGGTAAACATTGAGTTACCATATGGTCCGGAAGGCTCACTATTGGGTCTGGCACCTGTGAAGACCAGAATCAAAACGACACAGATGGAACATCGTGTATTGCAGCAGTATTTACCATAGCCAAGACATGGAAGCAACAAAAATGTCCATCATCAGATGAATGGACGAAAGAGAGGTCCGTGTACACAATGGAATATCACACACAGAAAAGAATTGAAACAATGCCTTTTGCAGCACCATAGATGACGCTACAGATAATCATACAACTTGAAGTAAGTCACAAAGCGAGAGACACATATCCTATGATATCACGTATAGGTGTTATGTAAAAATTGATATTAATGAACTTATTTCCCCAGAGAAGGACACTCACATATTCAGAAAACAAACTTGTGGTTAACCAAATGGAAAGGTGTCAGGAATGTATAACGGAGGAGATTGGGTTTAACAGACATATGCTAATACTTATAAAATATCGAATCGCCAAAGACATACCAAATACCAAGAGAGGTCTACACAACATTCTGTAATAACCTATATGGAACAGGATCCAAACATGAAAAGATATATGTATCAATGAAACAGATTCTGTACACCTAGAACCAACACAACATTGCAACCAAATTTGCTCTGAGAAAAATAAAAATTAAACTAAGAATACCAACACCAAATAAGAAGACAGAAGTCTGAGGGGGTTTGTCCTGGCACATTCCACTCTAATTTGCGACCTACAAACAGGACTTCCAGGAAGGCTCTGTTGCCCTAGTAACCAGAGTTGGGAATATAGAAATGCCGCCGATTTGTGGCCGTTTCCTGCAACAGCAGCTTTAAACCCAGTGCTATTGGTCACTGCATATTCACAATTACTACAGGGTTGTAAATGACACCTGCCCTCAGAAAATGTCCTGCTGTAGGTAATGGCCAAAAGAATTCAGAAGACGGCCAATGTTTTCAAGGAAACAGTTTGAAGAGGTAAGTTTTACTCTTTTCCTGTTACAAGAAAAAAAAACCGGACGTGGATAAAAGCTCAATATCGGGAATTATTAGGCGCATGCAAATCCAAAGTACAAAAAGGTATCACCACCGAACACTCAAAATGCCATCAGTAAAACGTCTACAAACAATAAATGCTGAAGGGGTTTTAGAGAACTGTGTACCCTCTACTTGCTGGTGGGATGGAAACTGGTAACAGCCAGCAGTGAGAACAGAATGGAGGTGCATTTAAAGGTAAAACTTGATCTACCATATGATCTAGTAGGCCCACTGCTGGCCCTATCCCCTGAGAAGACCAGAATCCGAAAGACACAGGCTGGCAATCCTGCACTGCATCAATATTTAGCAGAGCCAAGGCTTGGAAGCAACCAAAATGTCCATCAACCGATGAATGCACAAAGAAGAAGTGGTCCATGTACACAATGGAATATTCGCCATGGAAAAGAATGAAACACTGCTCTTTCCGGCACCATAGGTGAGCCTAGAGATAATCACAGAACATGAGGTAAGTCGGAAAGCAGACGACAAATATCCTGTGATAGTTAGTGTTACCTAACAACTGACACAAGTGAACATATTTCCACAGAGAAAGAGACTCACAGACACAGAGAATAAACTAGGGTTTTCTAAACGGAAAGGTGGGAGGAATGGCTACATTAAGATTAGGGTTACCATACACATACAAATACATATTAAATACATATATCAAAAAGACCGATCCTATACCAAGGTAGGTCTACTGAACGCTCTGTAATAATTTACATGGGGGCTTCCTTGGTGGGGCGGTGGTTAAGAATCCGCCTGCCAATGCAGGGGACACAGGTTCGATCCCTGGTCCGCGAAGATCCCACATGCTGCAGAGCAATTAAGCCCATGCACCACAACCACTGAGCCTGCGCTCTAGAGGCCACGAGCCACAACTACTGAGCCCACACGCCACAACTCCTGAAGCCCACACGCCGAGAGCCCGTGCTGTGCAACAAGAGAAGCCACTGCAGTGAGCAGCCCGTGCACCGCAACGAAGACTAGCCCCCGCTCACTGCAACTAGAGAAAGCCCACATGCAGCAATGAAGACCCAATTCGGCCAATAGATAAATAAATAAATAAATAAATAAATAAATAAATAAATAATATTTATTGCAAAAAATAATAATAATTTACATGGGAAGAGGATCTGTACATGAATAGATACATACAATGTTCAAGTGAACCTGATTGTGTGCACCTAGAACGCACAATATTCTAATCATTACCCCAATTAAAAAAATTAAAACCACTAACAACAATTAATGAGACATCAACTTATTGGGGTTTTTCCTGGCACATTCCATTCTAGTTTACAACCTAGGAACTTAAAGGAAGACTCGGCTGCCCTAGTAACCAGATTTGGGAATGGAGAAATGCTGCCGCCTTCAGGCCTTTTGCCACAGCAGCAGCTTTAAACACAGGGCTAACGGTCACTTAATATTCACAGGAATTGTAGGGCTGTAAATGACACATGTCCTAAAAAAATGTCCTGGGGTAGGTAATGGTCAAAAAAGTTCAAAACACGGAAAATATTTTCAAGAAAACAATTTAAAGAGGTAAGTTTTACTCACTCTTCCATTTAAAAACAAAAGAAGAACATGGATCAAAGCTCAATATCGCGAATTATTGCTTGGATGTAAACCCAAACTACAAAAAGATTTCGCCACCCAATTTTCAAAATGCCATCAGTAAAAATGTCGACAAACAATGAATGCTGACGGGTTTGTGGACAAATGCATACCCACTATGCTGTTGGTTGGAGGTAAACCGGTAACAGCTAATCATGAGGACAGAATGGAGCTGCATTTAAAAGGTAAAAGTTGAGCTACCATATGATGCGGCCGATCCCCTAATGGGCCTATAACCTACAAAGACCAGAATCAGAAACACACAGATAGGCAAACATGCACTGCGGCAATATTTACAATAGCCAAGACATGCAAGCAAACAAAATGTCCATCAACAGATAAATGGACAGAGAAGAAGTGGTATATGTACCGAATGGCATACTAGCCTTGGAAAAAAGTGAACAATCCCGTTTTCATGACTACAGATGAGCCTAGAAATAATCATATTATCTTAAGTAAGTCAAAAGGGAATGACAAATATCTTATGATATCCTTTATAGAGGTTAGCCTAAGATTGCTACCAATGAACGTATTTCCACAGAAAAAAGACACTCACAGACTTATAAAACAAACCAACGGTTAACCAAAATGAAAGGTGGGAGGATGGATAAATTAGGATTATGGGGATAACATACATATACTAATGTATGTTAAATGTATATGAACATATGACATATAAACTATATGAATTATATAATCACCAATACATATAAAATACATAATGACCAAACACCTGCCAAATACCAAGGGAGGTCAACTCAACACTCTGTAATAACATACATGGTAAGAGGATCCGGAGATGAACAGATATATGTATGAATAATTGACCAGATTCTGTACAGCCAGACAACCACAACACTCTATTCAAATTTACTTCGATAAGAAATAGAAATTAAATTTAAAAAACAAACATAAGTAAGGAGACATAAACTTCTGGGGGTTTGTCCGAGCACATTCCAGTCTAATTTACAACCGAGGAACACGACGTCCAGGAAGACTCTGTTGCCCTAGTAACAAGAGTTGAGAACGTAGAAATGCTGCCGCCTTGTGGCTGTTTCCCACAACAGCAACTGTAAACAGAGTGCTAATGGTCACTTAACATTCACAAGGACTGCCGGGCTGTAAATGACACCTGCCCTCAGAAAAGGCCCTGGGGTAGGGAATAGCCAAGAAAATTCAACACATGACAAATTTTTCAAGCAGTCAATATGAAGAGGGATGTTGTACTCACTCTTTAAAAAGAAAAAGGAAAAGAAAACAAAAGACATGCCTAAAGCTCAGTATAAGGAATTGTTAGATGCATGCAAATCCAACCTCCAAAAAGGTTTCAGCTCACACCAGTCAAATGACCATCAGCAAAAAGTCTACAAACTATAAATGCTGAAGGGGTTTTAGAGAACTGTGTACCTTCTAGCTGCTGGTGGGATGAAGAGTGGTAACAGCACTAACGACAACAGAATGGAGGTGGTTTCAAAGGTAAAAATTGAGCTACCATATGATCCGGCAGGGCACCTTCTGGGCCTATAACCTAAGACCACCAGGATCGGAAAGACAGAGGCAGGCAAAGGTGCACTGCAGCAATATTTAAATAGCCAAGACACGGAAGCAAAAAAAAGGTCCCGAAACAGATGAATGGACATAGAAGAAGTGGTATATGTACAGAATGGAATATTAGCCACGCAAAAAATAAAACAATGCCATTTGCAGCACCACGGATGACCCTAGAGATAATCACACAACGTGAAGTAAGTCAGAATGCGAAAGACAAATGTCCTATGATATCACTTATGTTATCTGAAAATTCATAAAAATGAACAAATTTCCATAGAGAAAGACAATCTCAGACTGAGAAGGCAAACTTATGGTTGAGCCAATGCAAAGGTGTGAGGAGTGGATAAATTAGGATATTCGGGTTATCAAACATATACTAATACATATAAAATATATAATCACCAAAGACCTATGGAATACCAACAGTGGGCTACTCAACACTCTGTAATAACTTACATGGAAAAGGATACAAAGATCAATAGATATATGTATATGTGTAAACGAACAAGATTCTGCACACCTAGCACAAACGACATGTTTCAATCAAATTGGCTCTGATAAAAACTAAAAATTAAAGACACAAACAAGAATTAAGGAGGCTAAAACTTCTGGGGCTCTGTGCTGGCACATTCCACTCTAATCTGCAACGTAAAATCACATCTTCCAGGAAGGTTCTGTAACTTAGCAAGCAGAGTTGGTAACGTACAAATGGTGCCACCCAACGCCGCTTCCTCAAACGGCAGCTTTAAATCCACTACTAATGGTCACTAATATTCACAAGGACTGCAGGGGTGTAAATGACACATGCCCTCAAAAAATGTCCTGCAGTAGGGAAGGGCCAAAGCAATTCAAAACACGGCAAATTTTTCAAGAGGGCAATTTGAAGTTGTAAGTTTAACTCAATCTTAAAAAAAATAAAAAGGATATTGATGAAAGCTCAACATCAGGAATTCTTAGACGCATGCAAAAGCATTCCACACAAAGTTATCACCTCACACTAGTCAGAATGACCATCAGCAAAAAGTCTACAAACAATAGATGTTGAAGAAGTTGTGGAGAATAGCATGACCTATAGCTCTAAGTGGGATGTGAAGTGGTAACAGCCAATAATAGGAACAGAATGGCAGTGCGTTGAAAAGGTAAACATTGAGTTACCATATGGTCCGGAAGGCTCACTATTGGGTCTGGCACCTGTGAAGACCAGAATCAAAACGACACAGATGGAACATCGTGTATTGCAGCAGTATTTACCATAGCCAAGACATGGAAGCAACAAAAATGTCCATCATCAGATGAATGGACGAAAGAGAGGTCCGTGTACACAATGGAATATCACACACAGAAAAGAATTGAAACAATGCCTTTTGCAGCACCATAGATGACGCTACAGATAATCATACAACTTGAAGTAAGTCACAAAGCGAGAGACACATATCCTATGATATCACGTATAGGTGTTATGTAAAAATTGATATTAATGAACTTATTTCCCCAGAGAAGGACACTCACATATTCAGAAAACAAACTTGTGGTTAACCAAATGGAAAGGTGTCAGGAATGTATAACGGAGGAGATTGGGTTTAACAGACATATGCTAATACTTATAAAATATCGAATCGCCAAAGACATACCAAATACCAAGAGAGGTCTACACAACATTCTGTAATAACCTATATGGAACAGGATCCAAACATGAAAAGATATATGTATCAATGAAACAGATTCTGTACACCTAGAACCAACACAACATTGCAACCAAATTTGCTCTGAGAAAAATAAAAATTAAACTAAGAATACCAACACCAAATAAGAAGACAGAAGTCTGAGGGGGTTTGTCCTGGCACATTCCACTCTAATTTGCGACCTACAAACAGGACTTCCAGGAAGGCTCTGTTGCCCTAGTAACCAGAGTTGGGAATATAGAAATGCCGCCGATTTGTGGCCGTTTCCTGCAACAGCAGCTTTAAACCCAGTGCTATTGGTCACTGCATATTCACAATTACTACAGGGTTGTAAATGACACCTGCCCTCAGAAAATGTCCTGCTGTAGGTAATGGCCAAAAGAATTCAGAAGACGGCCAATGTTTTCAAGGAAACAGTTTGAAGAGGTAAGTTTTACTCTTTTCCTGTTACAAGAAAAAAAAACCGGACGTGGATAAAAGCTCAATATCGGGAATTATTAGGCGCATGCAAATCCAAAGTACAAAAAGGTATCACCACCGAACACTCAAAATGCCATCAGTAAAACGTCTACAAACAATAAATGCTGAAGGGGTTTTAGAGAACTGTGTACCCTCTACTTGCTGGTGGGATGGAAACTGGTAACAGCCAGCAGTGAGAACAGAATGGAGGTGCATTTAAAGGTAAAACTTGATCTACCATATGATCTAGTAGGCCCACTGCTGGCCCTATCCCCTGAGAAGACCAGAATCCGAAAGACACAGGCTGGCAATCCTGCACTGCATCAATATTTAGCAGAGCCAAGGCTTGGAAGCAACCAAAATGTCCATCAACCGATGAATGCACAAAGAAGAAGTGGTCCATGTACACAATGGAATATTCGCCATGGAAAAGAATGAAACACTGCTCTTTCCGGCACCATAGGTGAGCCTAGAGATAATCACAGAACATGAGGTAAGTCGGAAAGCAGACGACAAATATCCTGTGATAGTTAGTGTTACCTAACAACTGACACAAGTGAACATATTTCCACAGAGAAAGAGACTCACAGACACAGAGAATAAACTAGGGTTTTCTAAACGGAAAGGTGGGAGGAATGGCTACATTAAGATTAGGGTTACCATACACATACAAATACATATTAAATACATATATCAAAAAGACCGATCCTATACCAAGGTAGGTCTACTGAACGCTCTGTAATAATTTACATGGGGGCTTCCTTGGTGGGGCGGTGGTTAAGAATCCGCCTGCCAATGCAGGGGACACAGGTTCGATCCCTGGTCCGCGAAGATCCCACATGCTGCAGAGCAATTAAGCCCATGCACCACAACCACTGAGCCTGCGCTCTAGAGGCCACGAGCCACAACTACTGAGCCCACACGCCACAACTCCTGAAGCCCACACGCCGAGAGCCCGTGCTGTGCAACAAGAGAAGCCACTGCAGTGAGCAGCCCGTGCACCGCAACGAAGACTAGCCCCCGCTCACTGCAACTAGAGAAAGCCCACATGCAGCAATGAAGACCCAATTCGGCCAATAGATAAATAAATAAATAAATAAATAAATAAATAAATAAATAATATTTATTGCAAAAAATAATAATAATTTACATGGGAAGAGGATCTGTACATGAATAGATACATACAATGTTCAAGTGAACCTGATTGTGTGCACCTAGAACGCACAATATTCTAATCATTACCCCAATTAAAAAAATTAAAACCACTAACAACAATTAATGAGACATCAACTTATTGGGGTTTTTCCTGGCACATTCCATTCTAGTTTACAACCTAGGAACTTAAAGGAAGACTCGGCTGCCCTAGTAACCAGATTTGGGAATGGAGAAATGCTGCCGCCTTCAGGCCTTTTGCCACAGCAGCAGCTTTAAACACAGGGCTAACGGTCACTTAATATTCACAGGAATTGTAGGGCTGTAAATGACACATGTCCTAAAAAAATGTCCTGGGGTAGGTAATGGTCAAAAAAGTTCAAAACACGGAAAATATTTTCAAGAAAACAATTTAAAGAGGTAAGTTTTACTCACTCTTCCATTTAAAAACAAAAGAAGAACATGGATCAAAGCTCAATATCGCGAATTATTGCTTGGATGTAAACCCAAACTACAAAAAGATTTCGCCACCCAATTTTCAAAATGCCATCAGTAAAAATGTCGACAAACAATGAATGCTGACGGGTTTGTGGACAAATGCATACCCACTATGCTGTTGGTTGGAGGTAAACCGGTAACAGCTAATCATGAGGACAGAATGGAGCTGCATTTAAAAGGTAAAAGTTGAGCTACCATATGATGCGGCCGATCCCCTAATGGGCCTATAACCTACAAAGACCAGAATCAGAAACACACAGATAGGCAAACATGCACTGCGGCAATATTTACAATAGCCAAGACATGCAAGCAAACAAAATGTCCATCAACAGATAAATGGCCAGAGAAGAAGTGGTATATGTACCGAATGGCATACTAGCCTTGGAAAAAAGTGAACAATCCCGTTTTCATGACTACAGATGAGCCTAGAAATAATCATATTATCTTAAGTAAGTCAAAAGGGAATGACAAATATCTTATGATATCCTTTATAGAGGTTAGCCTAAGATTGCTACCAATGAACGTATTTCCACAGAAAAAAGACACTCACAGACTTATAAAACAAACCAACGGTTAACCAAAATGAAAGGTGGGAGGATGGATAAATTAGGATTATGGGGATAACATACATATACTAATGTATGTTAAATGTATATGAACATATGACATATAAACTATATGAATTATATAATCACCAATACATATAAAATACATAATGACCAAACACCTGCCAAATACCAAGGGAGGTCAACTCAACACTCTGTAATAACATACATGGTAAGAGGATCCGGAGATGGACAGATATATGTATGAATAATTGACCAGATTCTGTACAGCCAGACAACCACAACACTCTATTCAAATTTACTTCGATAAGAAATAGAAATTAAATTTAAAAAACAAACATAAGTAAGGAGACATAAACTTCTGGGGGTTTGTCCGAGCACATTCCAGTCTAATTTACAACCGAGGAACACGACGTCCAGGAAGACTCTGTTGCCCTAGTAACAAGAGTTGAGAACGTAGAAATGCTGCCGCCTTGTGGCTGTTTCCCACAACAGCAACTGTAAACAGAGTGCTAATGGTCACTTAACATTCACAAGGACTGCCGGGCTGTAAATGACACCTGCCCTCAGAAAAGGCCCTGGGGTAGGGAATAGCCAAGAAAATTCAACACATGACAAATTTTTCAAGCAGTCAATATGAAGAGGGATGTTGTACTCACTCTTTAAAAAGAAAAAGGAAAAGAAAACAAAAGACATGCCTAAAGCTCAGTATAAGGAATTGTTAGATGCATGCAAATCCAACCTCCAAAAAGGTTTCAGCTCACACCAGTCAAATGACCATCAGCAAAAAGTCTACAAACTATAAATGCTGAAGGGGTTTTAGAGAACTGTGTACCTTCTAGCTGCTGGTGGGATGAAGAGTGGTAACAGCACTAACGACAACAGAATGGAGGTGGTTTCAAAGGTAAAAATTGAGCTACCATATGATCCGGCAGGGCACCTTCTGGGCCTATAACCTAAGACCACCAGGATCGGAAAGACAGAGGCAGGCAAAGGTGCACTGCAGCAATATTTAAATAGCCAAGACACGGAAGCAAAAAAAAGGTCCCGAAACAGATGAATGGACATAGAAGAAGTGGTATATGTACAGAATGGAATATTAGCCACGCAAAAAATAAAACAATGCCATTTGCAGCACCACGGATGACCCTAGAGATAATCACACAACGTGAAGTAAGTCAGAATGCGAAAGACAAATGTCCTATGATATCACTTATGTTATCTGAAAATTCATAAAAATGAACAAATTTCCATAGAGAAAGACAATCTCAGACTGAGAAGGCAAACTTATGGTTGAGCCAATGCAAAGGTGTGAGGAGTGGATAAATTAGGATATTCGGGTTATCAAACATATACTAATACATATAAAATATATAATCACCAAAGACCTATGGAATACCAACAGTGGGCTACTCAACACTCTGTAATAACTTACATGGAAAAGGATACAAAGATCAATAGATATATGTATATGTGTAAACGAACAAGATTCTGCACACCTAGCACAAACGACATGTTTCAATCAAATTGGCTCTGATAAAAACTAAAAATTAAAGACACAAACAAGAATTAAGGAGGCTAAAACTTCTGGGGCTCTGTGCTGGCACATTCCACTCTAATCTGCAACGTAAAATCACATCTTCCAGGAAGGTTCTGTTACCTTAGCAAGCAGAGTTGGTAACGTACAAATGGTGCCACCCAACGCCGCTTCCTCAAACGGCAGCTTTAAATCCACTACTAATGGTCACTAATATTCACAAGGACTGCAGGGGTGTAAATGACACATGCCCTCAAAAAATGTCCTGCAGTAGGGAAGGGCCAAAGCAATTCAAAACACGGCAAATTTTTCAAGAGGGCAATTTGAAGTTGTAAGTTTAACTCAATCTTAAAAAAAAATAAAAAGGATATTGATGAAAGCTCAACATCAGGAATTCTTAGACGCATGCAAAAGCATTCCACACAAAGTTATCACCTCACACTAGTCAGAATGACCATCAGCAAAAAGTCTACAAACAATAGATGTTGAAGAAGTTGTGGAGAATAGCATGACCTATAGCTCTAAGTGGGATGTGAAGTGGTAACAGCCAATAATAGGAACAGAATGGCAGTGCGTTGAAAAGGTAAACATTGAGTTACCATATGGTCCGGAAGGCTCACTATTGGGCCTGGCACCTGTGAAGACCAGAATCAAAACGACACAGATGGAACATCGTGTATTGCAGCAGTATTTACCATAGCCAAGACATGGAAGCAACAAAAATGTCCATCATCAGATGAATGGACGAAAGAGAGGTCCGTGTACACAATGGAATATCACACACAGAAAAGAATTGAAACAATGCCTTTTGCAGCACCATAGATGACGCTACAGATAATCATACAACTTGAAGTAAGTCACAAAGCGAGAGACACATATCCTATGATATCACGTATAGGTGTTATGTAAAAATTGATATTAATGAACTTATTTCCCCAGAGAAGGACACTCACATATTCAGAAAACAAACTTGTGGTTAACCAAATGGAAAGGTGTCAGGAATGTATAACGGAGGAGATTGGGTTTAACAGACATATGCTAATACTTATAAAATATCGAATCGCCAAAGACATACCAAATACCAAGAGAGGTCTACACAACATTCTGTAATAACCTATATGGAACAGGATCCAAACATGAAAAGATATATGTATCAATGAAACAGATTCTGTACACCTAGAACCAACACAACATTGCAACCAAATTTGCTCTGAGAAAAATAAAAATTAAACTAAGAATACCAACACCAAATAAGAAGACAGAAGTCTGAGGGGGTTTGTCCTGGCACATTCCACTCTAATTTGCGACCTACAAACAGGACTTCCAGGAAGGCTCTGTTGCCCTAGTAACCAGAGTTGGGAATATAGAAATGCCGCCGATTTGTGGCCGTTTCCTGCAACAGCAGCTTTAAACCCAGTGCTATTGGTCACTGCATATTCACAATTACTACAGGGTTGTAAATGACACCTGCCCTCAGAAAATGTCCTGCTGTAGGTAATGGCCAAAAGAATTCAGAAGACGGCCAATGTTTTCAAGGAAACAGTTTGAAGAGGTAAGTTTTACTCTTTTCCTGTTACAAGAAAAAAAAACCGGACGTGGATAAAAGCTCAATATCGGGAATTATTAGGCGCATGCAAATCCAAAGTACAAAAAGGTATCACCACCGAACACTCAAAATGCCATCAGTAAAACGTCTACAAACAATAAATGCTGAAGGGGTTTTAGAGAACTGTGTACCCTCTACTTGCTGGTGGGATGGAAACTGGTAACAGCCAGCAGTGAGAACAGAATGGAGGTGCATTTAAAGGTAAAACTTGATCTACCATATGATCTAGTAGGCCCACTGCTGGCCCTATCCCCTGAGAAGACCAGAATCCGAAAGACACAGGCTGGCAATCCTGCACTGCATCAATATTTAGCAGAGCCAAGGCTTGGAAGCAACCAAAATGTCCATCAACCGATGAATGCACAAAGAAGAAGTGGTCCATGTACACAATGGAATATTCGCCATGGAAAAGAATGAAACACTGCTCTTTCCGGCACCATAGGTGAGCCTAGAGATAATCACAGAACATGAGGTAAGTCGGAAAGCAGACGACAAATATCCTGTGATATCACTACTAGGTGTTACCTAACAACTGACACAAGTGAACATATTTCCACAGAGAAAGAGACTCACAGACACAGAGAATAAACTAGGGTTTTCTAAACGGAAAGGTGGGAGGAATGGCTACATTAAGATTAGGGTTACCATACACATACAAATACATATTAAATACATATATCAAAAAGACCGATCCTATACCAAGGTAGGTCTACTGAACGCTCTGTAATAATTTACATGGGGGCTTCCTTGGTGGGGCGGTGGTTAAGAATCCGCCTGCCAATGCAGGGGACACAGGTTCGATCCCTGGTCCGCGAAGATCCCACATGCTGCAGAGCAATTAAGCCCATGCACCACAACCACTGAGCCTGCGCTCTAGAGGCCACGAGCCACAACTACTGAGCCCACACACCACAACTCCTGAAGCCCACACGCCGAGAGCCCGTGCTGTGCAACAAGAGAAGCCACTGCAGTGAGCAGCCCGTGCACCGCAACGAAGACTAGCCCCCGCTCACTGCAACTAGAGAAAGCCCACATGCAGCAATGAAGACCCAATTCGGCCAATAGATAAATAAATAAATAAATAAATAAATAAATAAATAAATAAATAAATAATATTTATTGCAAAAAATAATAATAATTTACATGGGAAGAGGATCTGTACATGAATAGATACATACAATGTTCAAGTGAACCTGATTGTGTGCACCTAGAACGCACAATATTCTAATCATTACCCCAATTAAAAAAATTAAAACCACTAACAACAATTAATGAGACATTAACTTATTGGAGTTTTTCCTGGCACATTCCATCATAGTTTACAACCTAGGAACTTAAAGGAAGACTCGGCTGCCCTAGTAACCAGATTTGGGAATGGAGAAATGCTGCCGCCTTCAGGCCTTTTGCCACAGCAGCAGCTTTAAACACAGGGTTAACGGTCACTTAATATTCACAGGAATTGTAGGGCTGTAAATGACACATGTCCTAAAAAAATGTCCTGGGGTAGGTAATGGTCAAAAAAGTTCAAAACACGGAAAATATTTTCAAGAAAACAATTTAAAGAGGTAAGTTTTACTCACTCTTCCATTTAAAAACAAAAGAAGAACATGGATCAAAGCTCAATATCGCGAATTATTGCTTGGATGTAAACCCAAACTACAAAAAGATTTCGCCACCCAATTTTCAAAATGCCATCAGTAAAAATGTCGACAAACAATGAATGCTGACGGGTTTGTGGACAAATGCATACCCACTATGCTGTTGGTTGGAGGTAAACCGGTAACAGCTAATCATGAGGACAGAATGGAGCTGCATTTAAAAGGTAAAAGTTGAGCTACCATATGATGCGGCCGATCCCCTAATGGGCCTATAACCTACAAAGACCAGAATCAGAAACACACAGATAGGCAAACATGCACTGCGGCAATATTTACAATAGCCAAGACATGCAAGCAAACAAAATGTCCATCAACAGATAAATGGACAGAGAAGAAGTGGTATATGTACCGAATGGCATACTAGCCTTGGAAAAAAGTGAACAATCCCGTATTCATGACTACAGATGAGCCTAGAAATAATCATATTATCTTAAGTAAGTCAAAAGGGAATGACAAATATCTTATGATATCCTTTATAGAGGTTAGCCTAAGATTGCTACCAATGAACATATTTCCACAGAAAAAAGACACTCACAGACTTATAAAACAAACCAACGGTTAACCAAAATGAAAGGTGGGAGGATGGATAAATTAGGATTATGGGGATAACATACATATACTAATGTATGTTAAATGTATATGAACATATGACATATAAACTATATGAATTATATAATCACCAATACATATAAAATACATAATGACCAAACACCTGCCAAATACCAAGGGAGGTCAACTCAACACTCTGTAATAACATACATGGTAAGAGGATCCGGAGATGGACAGATATATGTATGAATAATTGACCAGATTCTGTACAGCCAGACAATCACAACACTCTATTCAAATTTACTTCGATAAGAAAGAGAAATTAAATTTAAAAAACAAACATAAGTAAGGAGACATAAACTTCTGGGGGTTTGTCCGAGCACATTCCAGTCTAATTTACAACTGAGGAACACGACGTCCAGGAAGACTCTGTTGCCCTAGTAACAAGAGTTGAGAACGTAGAAATGCTGCCGCCTTGTGGCTGTTTCCCACAACAGCAACTGTAAACAGAGTGCTAATGGTCACTTAACATTCACAAGGACTGCCGGGCTGTAAATGACACCTGCCCTCAGAAAAGGCCCTGGGGTAGGGAATAGCCAAGAAAATTCAACACATGACAAATTTTTCAAGCAGTCAATATGAAGAGGGATGTTGTACTCACTCTTTAAAAAGAAAAAGGAAAAGAAAACAAAAGACATGCCTAAAGCTCAGTATAAGGAATTGTTAGATGCATGCAAATCCAACCTCCAAAAAGGTTTCAGCTCACACCAGTCAAATGACCATCAGCAAAAAGTCTACAAACTATAAATGCTGAAGGGGTTTTAGAGAACTGTGTACCTTCTAGCTGCTGGTGGGATGAAGAGTGGTAACAGCACTAACGACAACAGAATGGAGGTGGTTTCAAAGGTAAAAATTGAGCTACCATATGATCCGGAAGGGCACCTTCTGGGCCTATAACCTAAGACCACCAGGATTGGAAAGACAGAGGCAGGCAAATGTGCACTGCAGCAATATTTAAATAGCCAAGACACGGAAGCAAAAAAAAGGTCCCGAAACAGATGAATGGACATAGAAGAAGTGGTATATGTACAGAATGGAATATTAGCCACGCAAAAAATAAAACAATGCCATTTGCAGCACCACAGATGATCCTAGAGATAATCACACAACGTGAAGTAAGTCAGAATGCGAAAGACAAATGTCCTATGATATCACTTATGTTATCTGAAAATTCATAAAAATGAACAAATTTCCATAGAGAAAGACAATCTCAGACTGAGAAGGCAAACTTATGGTTGAGCCAATGCAAAGGTGTGAGGAGTGGATAAATTAGGATATTCGGGTTATCAAACATATACTAGTACATATAAAATATATAATCACCAAAGACCTATGGAATACCAACAGTGGGCTACTCAACACTCTGTAAAAACTTACATGGAAAAGGATACAAAGATCAATAGATATATGTATATATGTAAACGAACAAGATTCTGCACACCTAGCACAAACGACATGTTTCAATCAAATTGGCTCTGATAAAAACTAAAAATTAAAGACACAAACAAGAATTAAGGAGGCTAAAACTTCTGGGGCTCTGTGCTGGCACATTCAACTCTAATCTGCAACGTAAAATCACATCTTCCAGGAAGGTTCTGTTACCTTAGCAAGCAGAGTTGGTAACGTACAAATGGTGCCACCCAACGCTGCTTCCTCAAACGGCAGCTTTAAATCCACTACTAATGGTCACTAATATTCACAAGGACTGCAGGGGTGTAAATGACACATGCCCTCAAAAAATGTCCTGCAGTAGGGAAGGGCCAAAGCAATTCAAAACACGGCAAATTTTTCAAGAGGGCAATTTGAAGTTGTAAGTTTAACTCAATCTTAAAAAAAAATAAAAAGGATATTGATGAAAGCTCAACATCAGGAATTCTTAGACGCATGCAAAAGCATTCCACACAAAGTTATCACCTCACACTAGTCAGAATGACCATCAGCAAAAACTCTACAAACAATAGATGTTGAAGAAGTTGTGGAGAATAGCATGACCTATACCTCCAAGTGGGATGTGAAGTGGTAACAGCCAATAATAGGAACAGAATGGCAGTGCATTGAAAAGGTAAACATTGAGTTACCATATGGTCCGGAAGGCTCACTATTGGGCCTGGCACCTGTGAAGACCAGAATCAAAACGACACAGATGGAACATCGTGTATTGCAGCAGTATTTACCATGGCCAAGACATGGAAGCAACAAAAATGTCCATCATCAGATGAATGGACGAAAGAGAGGTCCGTGTACACAATGGAATATCACACACAGAAAAGAATTGAAACAATGCCTTTTGCAGCACCATAGATGACGCTACAGATAATCATACAAGTTGAAGTAAGTCACAAAGCGAGAGACACATATCCTATGATATCACGTATAGGTGTTATGTAAAAATTGATATTAATGAACTTATTTCCACAGAGAACGACACTCACATATTCAGAAAACAAACTTGTGGTTAACCAAATGGAAAGGTGTCAGGAATGTATAACGGAGGAGATTGGGTTTAACAGACATATGCTAATACTTATAAAATATCGAATCGCCAAAGACATACCAAATACCAAGAGAGGTCTACACAACATTCTGTAATAACCTATATGGAACAGGATCCAAACATGAAAAGATATATGTATCAATGAAACAGATTCTGTACACCTAGAACCAACACAACATTGCAACCAAATTTGCTCTGAGAAAAATAAAAATTAAACTAAGAATACCAACACCAAATAAGAAGACAGAAGTCTGAGGGGGTTTGTCCTGGCACATTCCACTCTAATTTGCGACCTACAAACAGGACTTCCAGGAAGGCTCTGTTGCCCTAGTAACCAGAGTTGGGAATATAGAAATGCCGCCGATTTGTGGCCGTTTCCTGCAACAGCAGCTTTAAACCCAGTGCTATTGGTCACTGCATATTCACAATTACTACAGGGTTGTAAATGACACCTGCCCTCAGAAAATGTCCTGCTGTAGGTAATGGCCAAAAGAATTCAGAAGACGGCCAATGTTTTCAAGGAAACAGTTTGAAGAGGTAAGTTTTACTCTTTTCCTGTTACAAGAAAAAAAAACCGGACGTGGATAAAAGCTCAATATCGGGAATTATTAGACGCATGCAAATCCAAAGTACAAAAAGGTATCACCACCGAACACTCAAAATGCCATCAGTAAAACGTCTACAAACAATAAATGCTGAAGGGGTTTTAGAGAACTGTGTACCCTCTACTTGCTGGTGGGATGGAAACTGGTAACAGGCAGTAGTGAGAACAGAATGGAGGTGCATTTAAAGGTAAAACTTGATCTACCATATGATCTAGTAGGCCCACTGCTGGCCCTATCCCCTGAGAAGACCAGAATCCGAAAGACACAGGCTGGCAATCCTGCACTGCATCAATATTTAGCAGAGCCAAGGCTTGGAAGCAACCAAAATGTCCATCAACCGATGAATGCACAAAGAAGAAGTGGTCCATGTACACAATGGAATATTCGCCATGGAAAAGAATGAAACACTGCTCTTTCCGGCACCATAGGTGAGCCTAGAGATAATCACAGAACATGAGGTAAGTCGGAAAGCAGACGACAAATATCCTGTGATATCACTACTAGGTGTTACCTAACAACTGACACAAGTGAACATATTTCCACAGAGAAAGAGACTCACAGACACAGAGAATAAACTAGGGTTTTCTAAACGGAAAGGTGGGAGGAATGGCTACATTAAGATTAGGGTTACCATACACATACAAATACATATTAAATACATATATCAAAAAGACCGATCCTATACCAAGGTAGGTCTACTGAACGCTCTGTAATAATTTACATGGGGGCTTCCTTGGTGGGGCGGTGGTTAAGAATCCGCCTGCCAATGCAGGGGACACAGGTTCGATCCCTGGTCCGCGAAGATCCCACATGCTGCAGAGCAATTAAGCCCGTGCACCACAACCACTGAGCCTGCGCTCTAGAGGCCACGAGCCACAACTACTGAGCCCACACGCCACAACTCCTGAAGCCCACACGCCAAGAGCCTGTGCTGTGCAACAAGAGAAGCCACTGCAGTGAGCAGCCCGTGCACCGCAACGAAGACTAGCCCCCGCTCACTGCAACTAGAGAAAGCCCACATGCAGCAATGAAGACCCAATTCGGCCAATAGATAAATAAATAAATAAATAAATAAATAAATAAATAAATAAATAATATTTATTGCAAAAAATAATAATAATTTACATGGGAAGAGGATCTGTACATGAATAGATACATACAATGTTCAAGTGAACCTGATTGTGTGCACCTAGAACGCACAATATTCTAATCATTACCCCAATTAAAAAAATTAAAACCACTAACAACAATTAATGAGACATCAACTTATTGGAGTTTTTCCTGGCACATTCCATCATAGTTTACAACCTAGGAACTTAAAGGAAGACTCGGCTGCCCTAGTAACCAGATTTGGGAATGGAGAAATGCTGCCGCCTTCAG
Source organism: Balaenoptera ricei (assembly GCF_028023285.1). Lineage (NCBI taxonomy): Eukaryota > Metazoa > Chordata > Mammalia > Artiodactyla > Balaenopteridae > Balaenoptera > Balaenoptera ricei. The sequence continues at coordinate 93,236,218 of NC_082640.1, forward strand.
GCCTTTTGCCACAGCAGCAGCTTTAAACACAGGGCTAACGGTCACTTAATATTCACAGGAATTGTAGGGCTGTAAATGACACATGTCCTAAAAAAATGTCCTGGGGTAGGTAATGGTCAAAAAAGTTCAAAACACGGAAAATATTTTCAAGAAAACAATTTAAAGAGGTAAGTTTTACTCACTCTTCCATTTAAAAACAAAAGAAGAACATGGATCAAAGCTCAATATCGCGAATTATTGCTTGGATGTAAACCCAAACTACAAAAAGATTTCGCCACCCAATTTTCAAAATGCCATCAGTAAAAATGTCGACAAACAATGAATGCTGACGGGTTTGTGGACAAATGCATACCCACTATGCTGTTGGTTGGAGGTAAACCGGTAACAGCTAATCATGAGGACAGAATGGAGCTGCATTTAAAAGGTAAAAGTTGAGCTACCATATGATGCGGCCGATCCCCTAATGGGCCTATAACCTACAAAGACCAGAATCAGAAACACACAGATAGGCAAACATGCACTGCGGCAATATTTACAATAGCCAAGACATGCAAGCAAACAAAATGTCCATCAACAGATAAATGGCCAGAGAAGAAGTGGTATATGTACCGAATGGCATACTAGCCTTGGAAAAAAGTGAACAATCCCGTTTTCATGACTACAGATGAGCCTAGAAATAATCATATTATCTTAAGTAAGTCAAAAGGGAATGACAAATATCTTATGATATCCTTTATAGAGGTTAGCCTAAGATTGCTACCAATGAACGTATTTCCACAGAAAAAAGACACTCACAGACTTATAAAACAAACCAACGGTTAACCAAAATGAAAGGTGGGAGGATGGATAAATTAGGATTATGGGGATAACATACATATACTAATGTATGTTAAATGTATATGAACATATGACATATAAACTATATGAATTATATAATCACCAATACATATAAAATACATAATGACCAAACACCTGCCAAATACCAAGGGAGGTCAACTCAACACTCTGTAATAACATACATGGTAAGAGGATCCGGAGATGGACAGATATATGTATGAATAATTGACCAGATTCTGTACAGCCAGACAACCACAACACTCTATTCAAATTTACTTCGATAAGAAATAGAAATTAAATTTAAAAAACAAACATAAGTAAGGAGACATAAACTTCTGGGGGTTTGTCCGAGCACATTCCAGTCTAATTTACAACCGAGGAACACGACGTCCAGGAAGACTCTGTTGCCCTAGTAACAAGAGTTGAGAACGTAGAAATGCTGCCGCCTTGTGGCTGTTTCCCACAACAGCAACTGTAAACAGAGTGCTAATGGTCACTTAACATTCACAAGGACTGCCGGGCTGTAAATGACACCTGCCCTCAGAAAAGGCCCTGGGGTAGGGAATAGCCAAGAAAATTCAACACATGACAAATTTTTCAAGCAGTCAATATGAAGAGGGATGTTGTACTCACTCTTTAAAAAGAAAAAGGAAAAGAAAACAAAAGACATGCCTAAAGCTCAGTATAAGGAATTGTTAGATGCATGCAAATCCAACCTCCAAAAAGGTTTCAGCTCACACCAGTCAAATGACCATCAGCAAAAAGTCTACAAACTATAAATGCTGAAGGGGTTTTAGAGAACTGTGTACCTTCTAGCTGCTGGTGGGATGAAGAGTGGTAACAGCACTAACGACAACAGAATGGAGGTGGTTTCAAAGGTAAAAATTGAGCTACCATATGATCCGGCAGGGCACCTTCTGGGCCTATAACCTAAGACCACCAGGATCGGAAAGACAGAGGCAGGCAAAGGTGCACTGCAGCAATATTTAAATAGCCAAGACACGGAAGCAAAAAAAAGGTCCCGAAACAGATGAATGGACATAGAAGAAGTGGTATATGTACAGAATGGAATATTAGCCACGCAAAAAATAAAACAATGCCATTTGCAGCACCACGGATGACCCTAGAGATAATCACACAACGTGAAGTAAGTCAGAATGCGAAAGACAAATGTCCTATGATATCACTTATGTTATCTGAAAATTCATAAAAATGAACAAATTTCCATAGAGAAAGACAATCTCAGACTGAGAAGGCAAACTTATGGTTGAGCCAATGCAAAGGTGTGAGGAGTGGATAAATTAGGATATTCGGGTTATCAAACATATACTAATACATATAAAATATATAATCACCAAAGACCTATGGAATACCAACAGTGGGCTACTCAACACTCTGTAATAACTTACATGGAAAAGGATACAAAGATCAATAGATATATGTATATGTGTAAACGAACAAGATTCTGCACACCTAGCACAAACGACATGTTTCAATCAAATTGGCTCTGATAAAAACTAAAAATTAAAGACACAAACAAGAATTAAGGAGGCTAAAACTTCTGGGGCTCTGTGCTGGCACATTCCACTCTAATCTGCAACGTAAAATCACATCTTCCAGGAAGGTTCTGTTACCTTAGCAAGCAGAGTTGGTAACGTACAAATGGTGCCACCCAACGCCGCTTCCTCAAACGGCAGCTTTAAATCCACTACTAATGGTCACTAATATTCACAAGGACTGCAGGGGTGTAAATGACACATGCCCTCAAAAAATGTCCTGCAGTAGGGAAGGGCCAAAGCAATTCAAAACACGGCAAATTTTTCAAGAGGGCAATTTGAAGTTGTAAGTTTAACTCAATCTTAAAAAAAAATAAAAAGGATATTGATGAAAGCTCAACATCAGGAATTCTTAGACGCATGCAAAAGCATTCCACACAAAGTTATCACCTCACACTAGTCAGAATGACCATCAGCAAAAACTCTACAAACAATAGATGTTGAAGAAGTTGTGGAGAATAGCATGACCTATAGCTCTAAGTGGGATGTGAAGTGGTAACAGCCAATAATAGGAACAGAATGGCAGTGCGTTGAAAAGGTAAACATTGAGTTACCATATGGTCCGGAAGGCTCACTATTGGGTCTGGCACCTGTGAAGACCAGAATCAAAACGACACAGATGGAACATCGTGTATTGCAGCAGTATTTACCATAGCCAAGACATGGAAGCAACAAAAATGTCCATCATCAGATGAATGGACGAAAGAGAGGTCCGTGTACACAATGGAATATCACACACAGAAAAGAATTGAAACAATGCCTTTTGCAGCACCATAGATGACGCTACAGATAATCATACAACTTGAAGTAAGTCACAAAGCGAGAGACACATATCCTATGATATCACGTATAGGTGTTATGTAAAAATTGATATTAATGAACTTATTTCCCCAGAGAAGGACACTCACATATTCAGAAAACAAACTTGTGGTTAACCAAATGGAAAGGTGTCAGGAATGTATAACGGAGGAGATTGGGTTTAACAGACATATGCTAATACTTATAAAATATCGAATCGCCAAAGACATACCAAATACCAAGAGAGGTCTACACAACATTCTGTAATAACCTATATGGAACAGGATCCAAACATGAAAAGATATATGTATCAATGAAACAGATTCTGTACACCTAGAACCAACACAACATTGCAACCAAATTTGCTCTGAGAAAAATAAAAATTAAACTAAGAATACCAACACCAAATAAGAAGACAGAAGTCTGAGGGGGTTTGTCCTGGCACATTCCACTCTAATTTGCGACCTACAAACAGGACTTCCAGGAAGGCTCTGTTGCCCTAGTAACCAGAGTTGGGAATATAGAAATGCCGCCGATTTGTGGCCGTTTCCTGCAACAGCAGCTTTAAACCCAGTGCTATTGGTCACTGCATATTCACAATTACTACAGGGTTGTAAATGACACCTGCCCTCAGAAAATGTCCTGCTGTAGGTAATGGCCAAAAGAATTCAGAAGACGGCCAATGTTTTCAAGGAAACAGTTTGAAGAGGTAAGTTTTACTCTTTTCCTGTTACAAGAAAAAAAAACCGGACGTGGATAAAAGCTCAATATCGGGAATTATTAGGCGCATGCAAATCCAAAGTACAAAAAGGTATCACCACCGAACACTCAAAATGCCATCAGTAAAACGTCTACAAACAATAAATGCTGAAGGGGTTTTAGAGAACTGTGTACCCTCTACTTGCTGGTGGGATGGAAACTGGTAACAGCCAGCAGTGAGAACAGAATGGAGGTGCATTTAAAGGTAAAACTTGATCTACCATATGATCTAGTAGGCCCACTGCTGGCCCTATCCCCTGAGAAGACCAGAATCCGAAAGACACAGGCTGGCAATCCTGCACTGCATCAATATTTAGCAGAGCCAAGGCTTGGAAGCAACCAAAATGTCCATCAACCGATGAATGCACAAAGAAGAAGTGGTCCATGTACACAATGGAATATTCGCCATGGAAAAGAATGAAACACTGCTCTTTCCGGCACCATAGGTGAGCCTAGAGATAATCACAGAACATGAGGTAAGTCGGAAAGCAGACGACAAATATCCTGTGATATCACTACTAGGTGTTACCTAACAACTGACACAAGTGAACATATTTCCACAGAGAAAGAGACTCACAGACACAGAGAATAAACTAGGGTTTTCTAAACGGAAAGGTGGGAGGAATGGCTACATTAAGATTAGGGTTACCATACACATACAAATACATATTAAATACATATATCAAAAAGACCGATCCTATACCAAGGTAGGTCTACTGAACGCTCTGTAATAATTTACATGGGGGCTTCCTTGGTGGGGCGGTGGTTAAGAATCCGCCTGCCAATGCAGGGGACACAGGTTCGATCCCTGGTCCGCGAAGATCCCACATGCTGCAGAGCAATTAAGCCCGTGCACCACAACCACTGAGCCTGCGCTCTAGAGGCCACAAGCCACAACTACTGAGCCCACACGCCACAATGCCTGAAGTCCACACACCGAGAGCCCGTGCTGTGCAACAAGAGAAGCCACTGCAGTGAGCAGCCCGTGCACCGCAACGAAGACTAGCCCCCGCTCACTGCAACTAGAGAAAGCCCACATGCAGCAATGAAGACCCAATTCGGCCAATAGATAAATAAATAAATAAATAAATAAATAAATAAATAAATAAATAAATAAATAAATAATATTTATTGCAAAAAATAATAATAATTTACATGGGAAGAGGATCTGTACATGAATAGATACATACAATGTTCAAGTGAACCTGATTGTGTGCACCTAGAACGCACAATATTCTAATCATTACCCCAATTAAAAAAATTAAAACCACTAACAACAATTAATGAGACATCAACTTATTGGGGTTTTTCCTGGCACATTCCATTCTAGTTTACAACCTAGGAACTTAAAGGAAGACTCGGCTGCCCTAGTAACCAGATTTGGGAATGGAGAAATGCTGCCGCCTTCAGGCCTTTTGCCACAGCAGCAGCTTTAAACACAGGGCTAACGGTCACTTAATATTCACAGGAATTGTAGGGCTGTAAATGACACATGTCCTAAAAAAATGTCCTGGGGTAGGTAATGGTCAAAAAAGTTCAAAACACGGAAAATATTTTCAAGAAAACAATTTAAAGAGGTAAGTTTTACTCACTCTTCCATTTAAAAACAAAAGAAGAACATGGATCAAAGCTCAATATCGCGAATTATTGCTTGGATGTAAACCCAAACTACAAAAAGATTTCGCCACCCAATTTTCAAAATGCCATCAGTAAAAATGTCGACAAACAATGAATGCTGACGGGTTTGTGGACAAATGCATACCCACTATGCTGTTGGTTGGAGGTAAACCGGTAACAGCTAATCATGAGGACAGAATGGAGCTGCATTTAAAAGGTAAAAGTTGAGCTACCATATGATGCGGCCGATCCCCTAATGGGCCTATAACCTACAAAGACCAGAATCAGAAACACACAGATAGGCAAACATGCACTGCGGCAATATTTACAATAGCCAAGACATGCAAGCAAACAAAATGTCCATCAACAGATAAATGGACAGAGAAGAAGTGGTATATGTACCGAATGGCATACTAGCCTTGGAAAAAAGTGAACAATCCCGTTTTCATGACTACAGATGAGCCTAGAAATAATCATATTATCTTAAGTAAGTCAAAAGGGAATGACAAATATCTTATGATATCCTTTATAGAGGTTAGCCTAAGATTGCTACCAATGAACGTATTTCCACAGAAAAAAGACACTCACAGACTTATAAAACAAACCAACGGTTAACCAAAATGAAAGGTGGGAGGATGGATAAATTAGGATTATGGGGATAACATACATATACTAATGTATGTTAAATGTATATGAACATATGACATATAAACTATATGAATTATATAATCACCAATACATATAAAATACATAATGACCAAACACCTGCCAAATACCAAGGGAGGTCAACTCAACACTCTGTAATAACATACATGGTAAGAGGATCCGGAGATGGACAGATATATGTATGAATAATTGACCAGATTCTGTACAGCCAGACAACCACAACACTCTATTCAAATTTACTTCGATAAGAAATAGAAATTAAATTTAAAAAACAAACATAAGTAAGGAGACATAAACTTCTGGGGGTTTGTCCGAGCACATTCCAGTCTAATTTACAACCGAGGAACACGACGTCCAGGAAGACTCTGTTGCCCTAGTAACAAGAGTTGAGAACGTAGAAATGCTGCCGCCTTGTGGCTGTTTCCCACAACAGCAACTGTAAACAGAGTGCTAATGGTCACTTAACATTCACAAGGACTGCCGGGCTGTAAATGACACCTGCCCTCAGAAAAGGCCCTGGGGTAGGGAATAGCCAAGAAAATTCAACACATGACAAATTTTTCAAGCAGTCAATATGAAGAGGGATGTTGTACTCACTCTTTAAAAAGAAAAAGGAAAAGAAAACAAAAGACATGCCTAAAGCTCAGTATAAGGAATTGTTAGATGCATGCAAATCCAACCTCCAAAAAGGTTTCAGCTCACACCAGTCAAATGACCATCAGCAAAAAGTCTACAAACTATAAATGCTGAAGGGGTTTTAGAGAACTGTGTACCTTCTAGCTGCTGGTGGGATGAAGAGTGGTAACAGCACTAACGACAACAGAATGGAGGTGGTTTCAAAGGTAAAAATTGAGCTACCATATGATCCGGCAGGGCACCTTCTGGGCCTATAACCTAAGACCACCAGGATCGGAAAGACAGAGGCAGGCAAAGGTGCACTGCAGCAATATTTAAATAGCCAAGACACGGAAGCAAAAAAAAGGTCCCGAAACAGATGAATGGACATAGAAGAAGTGGTATATGTACAGAATGGAATATTAGCCACGCAAAAAATAAAACAATGCCATTTGCAGCACCACGGATGACCCTAGAGATAATCACACAACGTGAAGTAAGTCAGAATGCGAAAGACAAATGTCCTATGATATCACTTATGTTATCTGAAAATTCATAAAAATGAACAAATTTCCATAGAGAAAGACAATCTCAGACTGAGAAGGCAAACTTATGGTTGAGCCAATGCAAAGGTGTGAGGAGTGGATAAATTAGGATATTCGGGTTATCAAACATATACTAATACATATAAAATATATAATCACCAAAGACCTATGGAATACCAACAGTGGGCTACTCAACACTCTGTAATAACTTACATGGAAAAGGATACAAAGATCAATAGATATATGTATATGTGTAAACGAACAAGATTCTGCACACCTAGCACAAACGACATGTTTCAATCAAATTGGCTCTGATAAAAACTAAAAATTAAAGACACAAACAAGAATTAAGGAGGCTAAAACTTCTGGGGCTCTGTGCTGGCACATTCCACTCTAATCTGCAACGTAAAATCACATCTTCCAGGAAGGTTCTGTTACCTTAGCAAGCAGAGTTGGTAACGTACAAATGGTGCCACCCAACGCCGCTTCCTCAAACGGCAGCTTTAAATCCACTACTAATGGTCACTAATATTCACAAGGACTGCAGGGGTGTAAATGACACATGCCCTCAAAAAATGTCCTGCAGTAGGGAAGGGCCAAAGCAATTCAAAACACGGCAAATTTTTCAAGAGGGCAATTTGAAGTTGTAAGTTTAACTCAATCTTAAAAAAAAATAAAAAGGATATTGATGAAAGCTCAACATCAGGAATTCTTAGACGCATGCAAAAGCATTCCACACAAAGTTATCACCTCACACTAGTCAGAATGACCATCAGCAAAAAGTCTACAAACAATAGATGTTGAAGAAGTTGTGGAGAATAGCATGACCTATAGCTCTAAGTGGGATGTGAAGTGGTAACAGCCAATAATAGGAACAGAATGGCAGTGCGTTGAAAAGGTAAACATTGAGTTACCATATGGTCCGGAAGGCTCACTATTGGGCCTGGCACCTGTGAAGACCAGAATCAAAACGACACAGATGGAACATCGTGTATTGCAGCAGTATTTACCATAGCCAAGACATGGAAGCAACAAAAATGTCCATCATCAGATGAATGGACGAAAGAGAGGTCCGTGTACACAATGGAATATCACACACAGAAAAGAATTGAAACAATGCCTTTTGCAGCACCATAGATGACGCTACAGATAATCATACAACTTGAAGTAAGTCACAAAGCGAGAGACACATATCCTATGATATCACGTATAGGTGTTATGTAAAAATTGATATTAATGAACTTATTTCCCCAGAGAAGGACACTCACATATTCAGAAAACAAACTTGTGGTTAACCAAATGGAAAGGTGTCAGGAATGTATAACGGAGGAGATTGGGTTTAACAGACATATGCTAATACTTATAAAATATCGAATCGCCAAAGACATACCAAATACCAAGAGAGGTCTACACAACATTCTGTAATAACCTATATGGAACAGGATCCAAACATGAAAAGATATATGTATCAATGAAACAGATTCTGTACACCTAGAACCAACACAACATTGCAACCAAATTTGCTCTGAGAAAAATAAAAATTAAACTAAGAATACCAACACCAAATAAGAAGACAGAAGTCTGAGGGGGTTTGTCCTGGCACATTCCACTCTAATTTGCGACCTACAAACAGGACTTCCAGGAAGGCTCTGTTGCCCTAGTAACCAGAGTTGGGAATATAGAAATGCCGCCGATTTGTGGCCGTTTCCTGCAACAGCAGCTTTAAACCCAGTGCTATTGGTCACTGCATATTCACAATTACTACAGGGTTGTAAATGACACCTGCCCTCAGAAAATGTCCTGCTGTAGGTAATGGCCAAAAGAATTCAGAAGACGGCCAATGTTTTCAAGGAAACAGTTTGAAGAGGTAAGTTTTACTCTTTTCCTGTTACAAGAAAAAAAAACCGGACGTGGATAAAAGCTCAATATCGGGAATTATTAGGCGCATGCAAATCCAAAGTACAAAAAGGTATCACCACCGAACACTCAAAATGCCATCAGTAAAACGTCTACAAACAATAAATGCTGAAGGGGTTTTAGAGAACTGTGTACCCTCTACTTGCTGGTGGGATGGAAACTGGTAACAGCCAGCAGTGAGAACAGAATGGAGGTGCATTTAAAGGTAAAACTTGATCTACCATATGATCTAGTAGGCCCACTGCTGGCCCTATCCCCTGAGAAGACCAGAATCCGAAAGACACAGGCTGGCAATCCTGCACTGCATCAATATTTAGCAGAGCCAAGGCTTGGAAGCAACCAAAATGTCCATCAACCGATGAATGCACAAAGAAGAAGTGGTCCATGTACACAATGGAATATTCGCCATGGAAAAGAATGAAACACTGCTCTTTCCGGCACCATAGGTGAGCCTAGAGATAATCACAGAACATGAGGTAAGTCGGAAAGCAGACGACAAATATCCTGTGATATCACTACTAGGTGTTACCTAACAACTGACACAAGTGAACATATTTCCACAGAGAAAGAGACTCACAGACACAGAGAATAAACTAGGGTTTTCTAAACGGAAAGGTGGGAGGAATGGCTACATTAAGATTAGGGTTACCATACACATACAAATACATATTAAATACATATATCAAAAAGACCGATCCTATACCAAGGTAGGTCTACTGAACGCTCTGTAATAATTTACATGGGGGCTTCCTTGGTGGGGCGGTGGTTAAGAATCCGCCTGCCAATGCAGGGGACACAGGTTCGATCCCTGGTCCGCGAAGATCCCACATGCTGCAGAGCAATTAAGCCCATGCACCACAACCACTGAGCCTGCGCTCTAGAGGCCACGAGCCACAACTACTGAGCCCACACACCACAACTCCTGAAGCCCACACGCCGAGAGCCCGTGCTGTGCAACAAGAGAAGCCACTGCAGTGAGCAGCCCGTGCACCGCAACGAAGACTAGCCCCCGCTCACTGCAACTAGAGAAAGCCCACATGCAGCAATGAAGACCCAATTCGGCCAATAGATAAATAAATAAATAAATAAATAAATAAATAAATAAATAAATAATATTTATTGCAAAAAATAATAATAATTTACATGGGAAGAGGATCTGTACATGAATAGATACATACAATGTTCAAGTGAACCTGATTGTGTGCACCTAGAACGCACAATATTCTAATCATTACCCCAATTAAAAAAATTAAAACCACTAACAACAATTAATGAGACATTAACTTATTGGAGTTTTTCCTGGCACATTCCATCATAGTTTACAACCTAGGAACTTAAAGGAAGACTCGGCTGCCCTAGTAACCAGATTTGGGAATGGAGAAATGCTGCCGCCTTCAGGCCTTTTGCCACAGCAGCAGCTTTAAACACAGGGTTAACGGTCACTTAATATTCACAGGAATTGTAGGGCTGTAAATGACACATGTCCTAAAAAAATGTCCTGGGGTAGGTAATGGTCAAAAAAGTTCAAAACACGGAAAATATTTTCAAGAAAACAATTTAAAGAGGTAAGTTTTACTCACTCTTCCATTTAAAAACAAAAGAAGAACATGGATCAAAGCTCAATATCGCGAATTATTGCTTGGATGTAAACCCAAACTACAAAAAGATTTCGCCACCCAATTTTCAAAATGCCATCAGTAAAAATGTCGACAAACAATGAATGCTGACGGGTTTGTGGACAAATGCATACCCACTATGCTGTTGGTTGGAGGTAAACCGGTAACAGCTAATCATGAGGACAGAATGGAGCTGCATTTAAAAGGTAAAAGTTGAGCTACCATATGATGCGGCCGATCCCCTAATGGGCCTATAACCTACAAAGACCAGAATCAGAAACACACAGATAGGCAAACATGCACTGCGGCAATATTTACAATAGCCAAGACATGCAAGCAAACAAAATGTCCATCAACAGATAAATGGACAGAGAAGAAGTGGTATATGTACCGAATGGCATACTAGCCTTGGAAAAAAGTGAACAATCCCGTATTCATGACTACAGATGAGCCTAGAAATAATCATATTATCTTAAGTAAGTCAAAAGGGAATGACAAATATCTTATGATATCCTTTATAGAGGTTAGCCTAAGATTGCTACCAATGAACATATTTCCACAGAAAAAAGACACTCACAGACTTATAAAACAAACCAACGGTTAACCAAAATGAAAGGTGGGAGGATGGATAAATTAGGATTATGGGGATAACATACATATACTAATGTATGTTAAATGTATATGAACATATGACATATAAACTATATGAATTATATAATCACCAATACATATAAAATACATAATGACCAAACACCTGCCAAATACCAAGGGAGGTCAACTCAACACTCTGTAATAACATACATGGTAAGAGGATCCGGAGATGGACAGATATATGTATGAATAATTGACCAGATTCTGTACAGCCAGACAATCACAACACTCTATTCAAATTTACTTCGATAAGAAAGAGAAATTAAATTTAAAAAACAAACATAAGTAAGGAGACATAAACTTCTGGGGGTTTGTCCGAGCACATTCCAGTCTAATTTACAACCGAGGAACACGACGTCCAGGAAGACTCTGTTGCCCTAGTAACAAGAGTTGAGAACGTAGAAATGCTGCCGCCTTGTGGCTGTTTCCCACAACAGCAACTGTAAACAGAGTGCTAATGGTCACTTAACATTCACAAGGACTGCCGGGCTGTAAATGACACCTGCCCTCAGAAAAGGCCCTGGGGTAGGGAATAGCCAAGAAAATTCAACACATGACAAATTTTTCAAGCAGTCAATATGAAGAGGGATGTTGTACTCACTCTTTAAAAAGAAAAAGGAAAAGAAAACAAAAGACATGCCTAAAGCTCAGTATAAGGAATTGTTAGATGCATGCAAATCCAACCTCCAAAAAGGTTTCAGCTCACACCAGTCAAATGACCATCAGCAAAAAGTCTACAAACTATAAATGCTGAAGGGGTTTTAGAGAACTGTGTACCTTCTAGCTGCTGGTGGGATGAAGAGTGGTAACAGCACTAACGACAACAGAATGGAGGTGGTTTCAAAGGTAAAAATTGAGCTACCATATGATCCGGAAGGGCACCTTCTGGGCCTATAACCTAAGACCACCAGGATTGGAAAGACAGAGGCAGGCAAATGTGCACTGCAGCAATATTTAAATAGCCAAGACACGGAAGCAAAAAAAAGGTCCCGAAACAGATGAATGGACATAGAAGAAGTGGTATATGTACAGAATGGAATATTAGCCACGCAAAAAATAAAACAATGCCATTTGCAGCACCACAGATGATCCTAGAGATAATCACACAACGTGAAGTAAGTCAGAATGCGAAAGACAAATGTCCTATGATATCACTTATGTTATCTGAAAATTCATAAAAATGAACAAATTTCCATAGAGAAAGACAATCTCAGACTGAGAAGGCAAACTTATGGTTGAGCCAATGCAAAGGTGTGAGGAGTGGATAAATTAGGATATTCGGGTTATCAAACATATACTAGTACATATAAAATATATAATCACCAAAGACCTATGGAATACCAACAGTGGGCTACTCAACACTCTGTAAAAACTTACATGGAAAAGGATACAAAGATCAATAGATATATGTATATATGTAAACGAACAAGATTCTGCACACCTAGCACAAACGACATGTTTCAATCAAATTGGCTCTGATAAAAACTAAAAATTAAAGACACAAACAAGAATTAAGGAGGCTAAAACTTCTGGGGCTCTGTGCTGGCACATTCAACTCTAATCTGCAACGTAAAATCACATCTTCCAGGAAGGTTCTGTTACCTTAGCAAGCAGAGTTGGTAACGTACAAATGGTGCCACCCAACGCTGCTTCCTCAAACGGCAGCTTTAAATCCACTACTAATGGTCACTAATATTCACAAGGACTGCAGGGGTGTAAATGACACATGCCCTCAAAAAATGTCCTGCAGTAGGGAAGGGCCAAAGCAATTCAAAACACGGCAAATTTTTCAAGAGGGCAATTTGAAGTTGTAAGTTTAACTCAATCTTAAAAAAAAATAAAAAGGATATTGATGAAAGCTCAACATCAGGAATTCTTAGACGCATGCAAAAGCATTCCACACAAAGTTATCACCTCACACTAGTCAGAATGACCATCAGCAAAAACTCTACAAACAATAGATGTTGAAGAAGTTGTGGAGAATAGCATGACCTATAGCTCCAAGTGGGATGTGAAGTGGTAACAGCCAATAATAGGAACAGAATGGCAGTGCATTGAAAAGGTAAACATTGAGTTACCATATGGTCCGGAAGGCTCACTATTGGGCCTGGCACCTGTGAAGACCAGAATCAAAACGACACAGATGGAACATCGTGTATTGCAGCAGTATTTACCATGGCCAAGACATGGAAGCAACAAAAATGTCCATCATCAGATGAATGGACGAAAGAGAGGTCCGTGTACACAATGGAATATCACACACAGAAAAGAATTGAAACAATGCCTTTTGCAGCACCATAGATGACGCTACAGATAATCATACAACTTGAAGTAAGTCACAAAGCGAGAGACACATATCCTATGATATCACGTATAGGTGTTATGTAAAAATTGATATTAATGAACTTATTTCCACAGAGAACGACACTCACATATTCAGAAAACAAACTTGTGGTTAACCAAATGGAAAGGTGTCAGGAATGTATAACGGAGGAGATTGGGTTTAACAGACATATGCTAATACTTATAAAATATCGAATCGCCAAAGACATACCAAATACCAAGAGAGGTCTACACAACATTCTGTAATAACCTATATGGAACAGGATCCAAACATGAAAAGATATATGTATCAATGAAACAGATTCTGTACACCTAGAACCAACACAACATTGCAACCAAATTTGCTCTGAGAAAAATAAAAATTAAACTAAGAATACCAACACCAAATAAGAAGACAGAAGTCTGAGGGGGTTTGTCCTGGCACATTCCACTCTAATTTGCGACCTACAAACAGGACTTCCAGGAAGGCTCTGTTGCCCTAGTAACCAGAGTTGGGAATATAGAAATGCCGCCGATTTGTGGCCGTTTCCTGCAACAGCAGCTTTAAACCCAGTGCTATTGGTCACTGCATATTCACAATTACTACAGGGTTGTAAATGACACCTGCCCTCAGAAAATGTCCTGCTGTAGGTAATGGCCAAAAGAATTCAGAAGACGGCCAATGTTTTCAAGGAAACAGTTTGAAGAGGTAAGTTTTACTCTTTTCCTGTTACAAGAAAAAAAAAACGGACGTGGATAAAAGCTCAATATCGGGAATTATTAGACGCATGCAAATCCAAAGTACAAAAAGGTATCACCACCGAACACTCAAAATGCCATCAGTAAAACGTCTACAAACAATAAATGCTGAAGGGGTTTTAGAGAACTGTGTACCCTCTACTTGCTGGTGGGATGGAAACTGGTAACAGGCAGTAGTGAGAACAGAATGGAGGTGCATTTAAAGGTAAAACTTGATCTACCATATGATCTAGTAGGCCCACTGCTGGCCCTATCCCCTGAGAAGACCAGAATCCGAAAGACACAGGCTGGCAATCCTGCACTGCATCAATATTTAGCAGAGCCAAGGCTTGGAAGCAACCAAAATGTCCATCAACCGATGAATGCACAAAGAAGAAGTGGTCCATGTACACAATGGAATATTCGCCATGGAAAAGAATGAAACACTGCTCTTTCCGGCACCATAGGTGAGCCTAGAGATAATCACAGAACATGAGGTAAGTCGGAAAGCAGACGACAAATATCCTGTGATATCACTACTAGGTGTTACCTAACAACTGACACAAGTGAACATATTTCCACAGAGAAAGAGACTCACAGACACAGAGAATAAACTAGGGTTTTCTAAACGGAAAGGTGGGAGGAATGGCTACATTAAGATTAGGGTTACCATACACATACAAATACATATTAAATACATATATCAAAAAGACCGATCCTATACCAAGGTAGGTCTACTGAACGCTCTGTAATAATTTACATGGGGGCTTCCTTGGTGGGGCGGTGGTTAAGAATCCGCCTGCCAATGCAGGGGACACAGGTTCGATCCCTGGTCCGCGAAGATCCCACATGCTGCAGAGCAATTAAGCCCGTGCACCACAACCACTGAGCCTGCGCTCTAGAGGCCACGAGCCACAACTACTGAGCCCACACGCCACAACTCCTGAAGCCCACACGCCAAGAGCCTGTGCTGTGCAACAAGAGAAGCCACTGCAGTGAGCAGCCCGTGCACCGCAACGAAGACTAGCCCCCGCTCACTGCAACTAGAGAAAGCCCACATGCAGCAATGAAGACCCAATTCGGCCAATAGATAAATAAATAAATAAATAAATAAATAAATAAATAAATAAATAATATTTATTGCAAAAAATAATAATAATTTACATGGGAAGAGGATCTGTACATGAATAGATACATACAATGTTCAAGTGAACCTGATTGTGTGCACCTAGAACGCACAATATTCTAATCATTACCCCAATTAAAAAAATTAAAACCACTAACAACAATTAATGAGACATCAACTTATTGGAGTTTTTCCTGGCACATTCCATCATAGTTTACAACCTAGGAACTTAAAGGAAGACTCGGCTGCCCTAGTAACCAGATTTGGGAATGGAGAAATGCTGCCGCCTTCAGGCCTTTTGCCACAGCAGCAGCTTTAAACACAGGGCTAACGGTCACTTAATATTCACAGGAATTGTAGGGCTGTAAATGACACATGTCCTAAAAAAATGTCCTGGGGTAGGTAATGGTCAAAAAAGTTCAAAACACGGAAAATATTTTCAAGAAAACAATTTAAAGAGGTAAGTTTTACTCACTCTTCCATTTAAAAACAAAAGAAGAACATGGATCAAAGCTCAATATCGCGAATTATTGCTTGGATGTAAACCCAAACTACAAAAAGATTTCGCCACCCAATTTTCAAAATGCCATCAGTAAAAATGTCGACAAACAATGAATGCTGACGGGTTTGTGGACAAATGCATACCCACTATGCTGTTGGTTGGAGGTAAACCGGTAACAGCTAATCATGAGGACAGAATGGAGCTGCATTTAAAAGGTAAAAGTTGAGCTACCATATGATGCGGCCGATCCCCTAATGGGCCTATAACCTACAAAGACCAGAATCAGAAACACACAGATAGGCAAACATGCACTGCGGCAATATTTACAATAGCCAAGACATGCAAGCAAACAAAATGTCCATCAACAGATAAATGGCCAGAGAAGAAGTGGTATATGTACCGAATGGCATACTAGCCTTGGAAAAAAGTGAACAATCCCGTTTTCATGACTACAGATGAGCCTAGAAATAATCATATTATCTTAAGTAAGTCAAAAGGGAATGACAAATATCTTATGATATCCTTTATAGAGGTTAGCCTAAGATTGCTACCAATGAACGTATTTCCACAGAAAAAAGACACTCACAGACTTATAAAACAAACCAACGGTTAACCAAAATGAAAGGTGGGAGGATGGATAAATTAGGATTATGGGGATAACATACATATACTAATGTATGTTAAATGTATATGAACATATGACATATAAACTATATGAATTATATAATCACCAATACATATAAAATACATAATGACCAAACACCTGCCAAATACCAAGGGAGGTCAACTCAACACTCTGTAATAACATACATGGTAAGAGGATCCGGAGATGGACAGATATATGTATGAATAATTGACCAGATTCTGTACAGCCAGACAACCACAACACTCTATTCAAATTTACTTCGATAAGAAATAGAAATTAAATTTAAAAAACAAACATAAGTAAGGAGACATAAACTTCTGGGGGTTTGTCCGAGCACATTCCAGTCTAATTTACAACCGAGGAACACGACGTCCAGGAAGACTCTGTTGCCCTAGTAACAAGAGTTGAGAACGTAGAAATGCTGCCGCCTTGTGGCTGTTTCCCACAACAGCAACTGTAAACAGAGTGCTAATGGTCACTTAACATTCACAAGGACTGCCGGGCTGTAAATGACACCTGCCCTCAGAAAAGGCCCTGGGGTAGGGAATAGCCAAGAAAATTCAACACATGACAAATTTTTCAAGCAGTCAATATGAAGAGGGATGTTGTACTCACTCTTTAAAAAGAAAAAGGAAAAGAAAACAAAAGACATGCCTAAAGCTCAGTATAAGGAATTGTTAGATGCATGCAAATCCAACCTCCAAAAAGGTTTCAGCTCACACCAGTCAAATGACCATCAGCAAAAAGTCTACAAACTATAAATGCTGAAGGGGTTTTAGAGAACTGTGTACCTTCTAGCTGCTGGTGGGATGAAGAGTGGTAACAGCACTAACGACAACAGAATGGAGGTGGTTTCAAAGGTAAAAATTGAGCTACCATATGATCCGGCAGGGCACCTTCTGGGCCTATAACCTAAGACCACCAGGATCGGAAAGACAGAGGCAGGCAAAGGTGCACTGCAGCAATATTTAAATAGCCAAGACACGGAAGCAAAAAAAAGGTCCCGAAACAGATGAATGGACATAGAAGAAGTGGTATATGTACAGAATGGAATATTAGCCACGCAAAAAATAAAACAATGCCATTTGCAGCACCACGGATGACCCTAGAGATAATCACACAACGTGAAGTAAGTCAGAATGCGAAAGACAAATGTCCTATGATATCACTTATGTTATCTGAAAATTCATAAAAATGAACAAATTTCCATAGAGAAAGACAATCTCAGACTGAGAAGGCAAACTTATGGTTGAGCCAATGCAAAGGTGTGAGGAGTGGATAAATTAGGATATTCGGGTTATCAAACATATACTAATACATATAAAATATATAATCACCAAAGACCTATGGAATACCAACAGTGGGCTACTCAACACTCTGTAATAACTTACATGGAAAAGGATACAAAGATCAATAGATATATGTATATGTGTAAACGAACAAGATTCTGCACACCTAGCACAAACGACATGTTTCAATCAAATTGGCTCTGATAAAAACTAAAAATTAAAGACACAAACAAGAATTAAGGAGGCTAAAACTTCTGGGGCTCTGTGCTGGCACATTCCACTCTAATCTGCAACGTAAAATCACATCTTCCAGGAAGGTTCTGTTACCTTAGCAAGCAGAGTTGGTAACGTACAAATGGTGCCACCCAACGCCGCTTCCTCAAACGGCAGCTTTAAATCCACTACTAATGGTCACTAATATTCACAAGGACTGCAGGGGTGTAAATGACACATGCCCTCAAAAAATGTCCTGCAGTAGGGAAGGGCCAAAGCAATTCAAAACACGGCAAATTTTTCAAGAGGGCAATTTGAAGTTGTAAGTTTAACTCAATCTTAAAAAAAAATAAAAAGGATTTTGATGAAAGCTCAACATCAGGAATTCTTAGACGCATGCAAAAGCATTCCACACAAAGTTATCACCTCACACTAGTCAGAATGACCATCAGCAAAAAGTCTACAAACAATAGATGTTGAAGAAGTTGTGGAGAATAGCATGACCTATAGCTCTAAGTGGGATGTGAAGTGGTAACAGCCAATAATAGGAACAGAATGGCAGTGCGTTGAAAAGGTAAACATTGAGTTACCATATGGTCCGGAAGGCTCACTATTGGGCCTGGCACCTGTGAAGACCAGAATCAAAACGACACAGATGGAACATCGTGTATTGCAGCAGTATTTACCATAGCCAAGACATGGAAGCAACAAAAATGTCCATCATCAGATGAATGGACGAAAGAGAGGTCCGTGTACACAATGGAATATCACACACAGAAAAGAATTGAAACAATGCCTTTTGCAGCACCATAGATGACGCTACAGATAATCATACAACTTGAAGTAAGTCACAAAGCGAGAGACACATATCCTATGATATCACGTATAGGTGTTATGTAAAAATTGATATTAATGAACTTATTTCCCCAGAGAAGGACACTCACATATTCAGAAAACAAACTTGTGGTTAACCAAATGGAAAGGTGTCAGGAATGTATAACGGAGGAGATTGGGTTTAACAGACATATGCTAATACTTATAAAATATCGAATCGCCAAAGACATACCAAATACCAAGAGAGGTCTACACAACATTCTGTAATAACCTATATGGAACAGGATCCAAACATGAAAAGATATATGTATCAATGAAACAGATTCTGTACACCTAGAACCAACACAACATTGCAACCAAATTTGCTCTGAGAAAAATAAAAATTAAACTAAGAATACCAACACCAAATAAGAAGACAGAAGTCTGAGGGGGTTTGTCCTGGCACATTCCACTCTAATTTGCGACCTACAAACAGGACTTCCAGGAAGGCTCTGTTGCCCTAGTAACCAGAGTTGGGAATATAGAAATGCCGCCGATTTGTGGCCGTTTCCTGCAACAGCAGCTTTAAACCCAGTGCTATTGGTCACTGCATATTCACAATTACTACAGGGTTGTAAATGACACCTGCCCTCAGAAAATGTCCTGCTGTAGGTAATGGCCAAAAGAATTCAGAAGACGGCCAATGTTTTCAAGGAAACAGTTTGAAGAGGTAAGTTTTACTCTTTTCCTGTTACAAGAAAAAAAAACCGGACGTGGATAAAAGCTCAATATCGGGAATTATTAGGCGCATGCAAATCCAAAGTACAAAAAGGTATCACCACCGAACACTCAAAATGCCATCAGTAAAACGTCTACAAACAATAAATGCTGAAGGGGTTTTAGAGAACTGTGTACCCTCTACTTGCTGGTGGGATGGAAACTGGTAACAGCCAGCAGTGAGAACAGAATGGAGGTGCATTTAAAGGTAAAACTTGATCTACCATATGATCTAGTAGGCCCACTGCTGGCCCTATCCCCTGAGAAGACCAGAATCCGAAAGACACAGGCTGGCAATCCTGCACTGCATCAATATTTAGCAGAGCCAAGGCTTGGAAGCAACCAAAATGTCCATCAACCGATGAATGCACAAAGAAGAAGTGGTCCATGTACACAATGGAATATTCGCCATGGAAAAGAATGAAACACTGCTCTTTCCGGCACCATAGGTGAGCCTAGAGATAATCACAGAACATGAGGTAAGTCGGAAAGCAGACGACAAATATCCTGTGATATCACTACTAGGTGTTACCTAACAACTGACACAAGTGAACATATTTCCACAGAGAAAGAGACTCACAGACACAGAGAATAAACTAGGGTTTTCTAAACGGAAAGGTGGGAGGAATGGCTACATTAAGATTAGGGTTACCATACACATACAAATACATATTAAATACATATATCAAAAAGACCGATCCTATACCAAGGTAGGTCTACTGAACGCTCTGTAATAATTTACATGGGGGCTTCCTTGGTGGGGCGGTGGTTAAGAATCCGCCTGCCAATGCAGGGGACACAGGTTCGATCCCTGGTCCGCGAAGATCCCACATGCTGCAGAGCAATTAAGCCCATGCACCACAACCACTGAGCCTGCGCTCTAGAGGCCACGAGCCACAACTACTGAGCCCACACACCACAACTCCTGAAGCCCACACGCCGAGAGCCCGTGCTGTGCAACAAGAGAAGCCACTGCAGTGAGCAGCCCGTGCACCGCAACGAAGACTAGCCCCCGCTCACTGCAACTAGAGAAAGCCCACATGCAGCAATGAAGACCCAATTCGGCCAATAGATAAATAAATAAATAAACAAACAAATAAATAAATAAATAAATAAATAATATTTATTGCAAAAAATAATAATAATTTACATGGGAAGAGGATCTGTACATGAATAGATACATACAATGTTCAAGTGAACCTGATTGTGTGCACCTAGAACGCACAATATTCTAATCATTACCCCAATTAAAAAAATTAAAACCACTAACAACAATTAATGAGACATTAACTTATTGGAGTTTTTCCTGGCACATTCCATCATAGTTTACAACCTAGGAACTTAAAGGAAGACTCGGCTGCCCTAGTAACCAGATTTGGGAATGGAGAAATGCTGCCGCCTTCAGGCCTTTTGCCACAGCAGCAGCTTTAAACACAGGGTTAACGGTCACTTAATATTCACAGGAATTGTAGGGCTGTAAATGACACATGTCCTAAAAAAATGTCCTGGGGTAGGTAATGGTCAAAAAAGTTCAAAACACGGAAAATATTTTCAAGAAAACAATTTAAAGAGGTAAGTTTTACTCACTCTTCCATTTAAAAACAAAAGAAGAACATGGATCAAAGCTCAATATCGCGAATTATTGCTTGGATGTAAACCCAAACTACAAAAAGATTTCGCCACCCAATTTTCAAAATGCCATCAGTAAAAATGTCGACAAACAATGAATGCTGACGGGTTTGTGGACAAATGCATACCCACTATGCTGTTGGTTGGAGGTAAACCGGTAACAGCTAATCATGAGGACAGAATGGAGCTGCATTTAAAAGGTAAAAGTTGAGCTACCATATGATGCGGCCGATCCCCTAATGGGCCTATAACCTACAAAGACCAGAATCAGAAACACACAGATAGGCAAACATGCACTGCGGCAATATTTACAATAGCCAAGACATGCAAGCAAACAAAATGTCCATCAACAGATAAATGGCCAGAGAAGAAGTGGTATATGTACCGAATGGCATACTAGCCTTGGAAAAAAGTGAACAATCCCGTATTCATGACTACAGATGAGCCTAGAAATAATCATATTATCTTAAGTAAGTCAAAAGGGAATGACAAATATCTTATGATATCCTTTATAGAGGTTAGCCTAAGATTGCTACCAATGAACATATTTCCACAGAAAAAAGACACTCACAGACTTATAAAACAAACCAACGGTTAACCAAAATGAAAGGTGGGAGGATGGATAAATTAGGATTATGGGGATAACATACATATACTAATGTATGTTAAATGTATATGAACATATGACATATAAACTATATGAATTATATAATCACCAATACATATAAAATACATAATGACCAAACACCTGCCAAATACCAAGGGAGGTCAACTCAACACTCTGTAATAACATACATGGTAAGAGGATCCGGAGATGGACAGATATATGTATGAATAATTGACCAGATTCTGTACAGCCAGACAATCACAACACTCTATTCAAATTTACTTCGATAAGAAAGAGAAATTAAATTTAAAAAACAAACATAAGTAAGGAGACATAAACTTCTGGGGGTTTGTCCGAGCACATTCCAGTCTAATTTACAACCGAGGAACACGACGTCCAGGAAGACTCTGTTGCCCTAGTAACAAGAGTTGAGAACGTAGAAATGCTGCCGCCTTGTGGCTGTTTCCCACAACAGCAACTGTAAACAGAGTGCTAATGGTCACTTAACATTCACAAGGACTGCCGGGCTGTAAATGACACCTGCCCTCAGAAAAGGCCCTGGGGTAGGGAATAGCCAAGAAAATTCAACACATGACAAATTTTTCAAGCAGTCAATATGAAGAGGGATGTTGTACTCACTCTTTAAAAAGAAAAAGGAAAAGAAAACAAAAGACATGCCTAAAGCTCAGTATAAGGAATTGTTAGATGCATGCAAATCCAACCTCCAAAAAGGTTTCAGCTCACACCAGTCAAATGACCATCAGCAAAAAGTCTACAAACTATAAATGCTGAAGGGGTTTTAGAGAACTGTGTACCTTCTAGCTGCTGGTGGGATGAAGAGTGGTAACAGCACTAACGACAACAGAATGGAGGTGGTTTCAAAGGTAAAAATTGAGCTACCATATGATCCGGCAGGGCACCTTCTGGGCCTATAACCTAAGACCACCAGGATTGGAAAGACAGAGGCAGGCAAATGTGCACTGCAGCAATATTTAAATAGCCAAGACACGGAAGCAAAAAAAAGGTCCCGAAACAGATGAATGGACATAGAAGAAGTGGTATATGTACAGAATGGAATATTAGCCACGCAAAAAATAAAACAATGCCATTTGCAGCACCACAGATGATCCTAGAGATAATCACACAACGTGAAGTAAGTCAGAATGCGAAAGACAAATGTCCTATGATATCACTTATGTTATCTGAAAATTCATAAAAATGAACAAATTTCCATAGAGAAAGACAATCTCAGACTGAGAAGGCAAACTTATGGTTGAGCCAATGCAAAGGTGTGAGGAGTGGATAAATTAGGATATTCGGGTTATCAAACATATACTAGTACATATAAAATATATAATCACCAAAGACCTATGGAATACCAACAGTGGGCTACTCAACACTCTGTAAAAACTTACATGGAAAAGGATACAAAGATCAATAGATATATGTATATGTGTAAACGAACAAGATTCTGCACACCTAGCACAAACGACATGTTTCAATCAAATTGGCTCTGATAAAAACTAAAAATTAAAGACACAAACAAGAATTAAGGAGGCTAAAACTTCTGGGGCTCTGTGCTGGCACATTCCACTCTAATCTGCAACGTAAAATCACATCTTCCAGGAAGGTTCTGTTACCTTAGCAAGCAGAGTTGGTAACGTACAAATGGTGCCACCCAACGCCGCTTCCTCAAACGGCAGCTTTAAATCCACTACTAATGGTCACTAATATTCACAAGGACTGCAGGGGTGTAAATGACACATGCCCTCAAAAAATGTCCTGCAGTAGGGAAGGGCCAAAGCAATTCAAAACACGGCAAATTTTTCAAGAGGGCAATTTGAAGTTGTAAGTTTAACTCAATCTTAAAAAAAAATAAAAAGGATATTGATGAAAGCTCAACATCAGGAATTCTTAGACGCATGCAAAAGCATTCCACACAAAGTTATCACCTCACACTAGTCAGAATGACCATCAGCAAAAAGTCTACAAACAATAGATGTTGAAGAAGTTGTGGAGAATAGCATGACCTATAGCTCTAAGTGGGATGTGAAGTGGTAACAGCCAATAATAGGAACAGAATGGCAGTGCGTTGAAAAGGTAAACATTGAGTTACCATATGGTCCGGAAGGCTCACTATTGGGCCTGGCACCTGTGAAGACCAGAATCAAAACGACACAGATGGAACATCGTGTATTGCAGCAGTATTTACCATAGCCAAGACATGGAAGCAACAAAAATGTCCATCATCAGATGAATGGACGAAAGAGAGGTCCGTGTACACAATGGAATATCACACACAGAAAAGAATTGAAACAATGCCTTTTGCAGCACCATAGATGACGCTACAGATAATCATACAACTTGAAGTAAGTCACAAAGCGAGAGACACATATCCTATGATATCACGTATAGGTGTTATGTAAAAATTGATATTAATGAACTTATTTCCCCAGAGAAGGACACTCACATATTCAGAAAACAAACTTGTGGTTAACCAAATGGAAAGGTGTCAGGAATGTATAACGGAGGAGATTGGGTTTAACAGACATATGCTAATACTTATAAAATATCGAATCGCCAAAGACATACCAAATACCAAGAGAGGTCTACACAACATTCTGTAATAACCTATATGGAACAGGATCCAAACATGAAAAGATATATGTATCAATGAAACAGATTCTGTACACCTAGAACCAACACAACATTGCAACCAAATTTGCTCTGAGAAAAATAAAAATTAAACTAAGAATACCAACACCAAATAAGAAGACAGAAGTCTGAGGGGGTTTGTCCTGGCACATTCCACTCTAATTTGCGACCTACAAACAGGACTTCCAGGAAGGCTCTGTTGCCCTAGTAACCAGAGTTGGGAATATAGAAATGCCGCCGATTTGTGGCCGTTTCCTGCAACAGCAGCTTTAAACCCAGTGCTATTGGTCACTGCATATTCACAATTACTACAGGGTTGTAAATGACACCTGCCCTCAGAAAATGTCCTGCTGTAGGTAATGGCCAAAAGAATTCAGAAGACGGCCAATGTTTTCAAGGAAACAGTTTGAAGAGGTAAGTTTTA
Organism: Balaenoptera ricei; assembly: GCF_028023285.1. Taxonomy (NCBI): domain Eukaryota; kingdom Metazoa; phylum Chordata; class Mammalia; order Artiodactyla; family Balaenopteridae; genus Balaenoptera; species Balaenoptera ricei. The sequence continues at coordinate 93,261,536 of NC_082640.1, forward strand.
CTCTTTTCCTGTTACAAGAAAAAAAAACCGGACGTGGATAAAAGCTCAATATCGGGAATTATTAGGCGCATGCAAATCCAAAGTACAAAAAGGTATCACCACCGAACACTCAAAATGCCATCAGTAAAACGTCTACAAACAATAAATGCTGAAGGGGTTTTAGAGAACTGTGTACCCTCTACTTGCTGGTGGGATGGAAACTGGTAACAGCCAGCAGTGAGAACAGAATGGAGGTGCATTTAAAGGTAAAACTTGATCTACCATATGATCTAGTAGGCCCACTGCTGGCCCTATCCCCTGAGAAGACCAGAATCCGAAAGACACAGGCTGGCAATCCTGCACTGCATCAATATTTAGCAGAGCCAAGGCTTGGAAGCAACCAAAATGTCCATCAACCGATGAATGCACAAAGAAGAAGTGGTCCATGTACACAATGGAATATTCGCCATGGAAAAGAATGAAACACTGCTCTTTCCGGCACCATAGGTGAGCCTAGAGATAATCACAGAACATGAGGTAAGTCGGAAAGCAGACGACAAATATCCTGTGATATCACTACTAGGTGTTACCTAACAACTGACACAAGTGAACATATTTCCACAGAGAAAGAGACTCACAGACACAGAGAATAAACTAGGGTTTTCTAAACGGAAAGGTGGGAGGAATGGCTACATTAAGATTAGGGTTACCATACACATACAAATACATATTAAATACATATATCAAAAAGACCGATCCTATACCAAGGTAGGTCTACTGAACGCTCTGTAATAATTTACATGGGGGCTTCCTTGGTGGGGCGGTGGTTAAGAATCCGCCTGCCAATGCAGGGGACACAGGTTCGATCCCTGGTCCGCGAAGATCCCACATGCTGCAGAGCAATTAAGCCCATGCACCACAACCACTGAGCCTGCGCTCTAGAGGCCACGAGCCACAACTACTGAGCCCACACACCACAACTCCTGAAGCCCACACGCCGAGAGCCCGTGCTGTGCAACAAGAGAAGCCACTGCAGTGAGCAGCCCGTGCACCGCAACGAAGACTAGCCCCCGCTCACTGCAACTAGAGAAAGCCCACATGCAGCAATGAAGACCCAATTCGGCCAATAGATAAATAAATAAATAAACAAACAAATAAATAAATAAATAAATAAATAATATTTATTGCAAAAAATAATAATAATTTACATGGGAAGAGGATCTGTACATGAATAGATACATACAATGTTCAAGTGAACCTGATTGTGTGCACCTAGAACGCACAATATTCTAATCATTACCCCAATTAAAAAAATTAAAACCACTAACAACAATTAATGAGACATTAACTTATTGGAGTTTTTCCTGGCACATTCCATCATAGTTTACAACCTAGGAACTTAAAGGAAGACTCGGCTGCCCTAGTAACCAGATTTGGGAATGGAGAAATGCTGCCGCCTTCAGGCCTTTTGCCACAGCAGCAGCTTTAAACACAGGGTTAACGGTCACTTAATATTCACAGGAATTGTAGGGCTGTAAATGACACATGTCCTAAAAAAATGTCCTGGGGTAGGTAATGGTCAAAAAAGTTCAAAACACGGAAAATATTTTCAAGAAAACAATTTAAAGAGGTAAGTTTTACTCACTCTTCCATTTAAAAACAAAAGAAGAACATGGATCAAAGCTCAATATCGCGAATTATTGCTTGGATGTAAACCCAAACTACAAAAAGATTTCGCCACCCAATTTTCAAAATGCCATCAGTAAAAATGTCGACAAACAATGAATGCTGACGGGTTTGTGGACAAATGCATACCCACTATGCTGTTGGTTGGAGGTAAACCGGTAACAGCTAATCATGAGGACAGAATGGAGCTGCATTTAAAAGGTAAAAGTTGAGCTACCATATGATGCGGCCGATCCCCTAATGGGCCTATAACCTACAAAGACCAGAATCAGAAACACACAGATAGGCAAACATGCACTGCGGCAATATTTACAATAGCCAAGACATGCAAGCAAACAAAATGTCCATCAACAGATAAATGGACAGAGAAGAAGTGGTATATGTACCGAATGGCATACTAGCCTTGGAAAAAAGTGAACAATCCCGTATTCATGACTACAGATGAGCCTAGAAATAATCATATTATCTTAAGTAAGTCAAAAGGGAATGACAAATATCTTATGATATCCTTTATAGAGGTTAGCCTAAGATTGCTACCAATGAACATATTTCCACAGAAAAAAGACACTCACAGACTTATAAAACAAACCAACGGTTAACCAAAATGAAAGGTGGGAGGATGGATAAATTAGGATTATGGGGATAACATACATATACTAATGTATGTTAAATGTATATGAACATATGACATATAAACTATATGAATTATATAATCACCAATACATATAAAATACATAATGACCAAACACCTGCCAAATACCAAGGGAGGTCAACTCAACACTCTGTAATAACATACATGGTAAGAGGATCCGGAGATGGACAGATATATGTATGAATAATTGACCAGATTCTGTACAGCCAGACAATCACAACACTCTATTCAAATTTACTTCGATAAGAAAGAGAAATTAAATTTAAAAAACAAACATAAGTAAGGAGACATAAACTTCTGGGGGTTTGTCCGAGCACATTCCAGTCTAATTTACAACCGAGGAACACGACGTCCAGGAAGACTCTGTTGCCCTAGTAACAAGAGTTGAGAACGTAGAAATGCTGCCGCCTTGTGGCTGTTTCCCACAACAGCAACTGTAAACAGAGTGCTAATGGTCACTTAACATTCACAAGGACTGCCGGGCTGTAAATGACACCTGCCCTCAGAAAAGGCCCTGGGGTAGGGAATAGCCAAGAAAATTCAACACATGACAAATTTTTCAAGCAGTCAATATGAAGAGGGATGTTGTACTCACTCTTTAAAAAGAAAAAGGAAAAGAAAACAAAAGACATGCCTAAAGCTCAGTATAAGGAATTGTTAGATGCATGCAAATCCAACCTCCAAAAAGGTTTCAGCTCACACCAGTCAAATGACCATCAGCAAAAAGTCTACAAACTATAAATGCTGAAGGGGTTTTAGAGAACTGTGTACCTTCTAGCTGCTGGTGGGATGAAGAGTGGTAACAGCACTAATGACAACAGAATGGAGGTGGTTTCAAAGGTAAAAATTGAGCTACCATATGATCCGGCAGGGCACCTTCTGGGCCTATAACCTAAGACCACCAGGATTGGAAAGACAGAGGCAGGCAAATGTGCACTGCAGCAATATTTAAATAGCCAAGACACGGAAGCAAAAAAAAGGTCCCGAAACAGATGAATGGACATAGAAGAAGTGGTATATGTACAGAATGGAATATTAGCCACGCAAAAAATAAAACAATGCCATTTGCAGCACCACAGATGATCCTAGAGATAATCACACAACGTGAAGTAAGTCAGAATGCGAAAGACAAATGTCCTATGATATCACTTATGTTATCTGAAAATTCATAAAAATGAACAAATTTCCATAGAGAAAGACAATCTCAGACTGAGAAGGCAAACTTATGGTTGAGCCAATGCAAAGGTGTGAGGAGTGGATAAATTAGGATATTCGGGTTATCAAACATATACTAGTACATATAAAATATATAATCACCAAAGACCTATGGAATACCAACAGTGGGCTACTCAACACTCTGTAAAAACTTACATGGAAAAGGATACAAAGATCAATAGATATATGTATATATGTAAACGAACAAGATTCTGCACACCTAGCACAAACGACATGTTTCAATCAAATTGGCTCTGATAAAAACTAAAAATTAAAGACACAAACAAGAATTAAGGAGGCTAAAACTTCTGGGGCTCTGTGCTGGCACATTCAACTCTAATCTGCAACGTAAAATCACATCTTCCAGGAAGGTTCTGTTACCTTAGCAAGCAGAGTTGGTAACGTACAAATGGTGCCACCCAACGCTGCTTCCTCAAACGGCAGCTTTAAATCCACTACTAATGGTCACTAATATTCACAAGGACTGCAGGGGTGTAAATGACACATGCCCTCAAAAAATGTCCTGCAGTAGGGAAGGGCCAAAGCAATTCAAAACACGGCAAATTTTTCAAGAGGGCAATTTGAAGTTGTAAGTTTAACTCAATCTTAAAAAAAAATAAAAAGGATATTGATGAAAGCTCAACATCAGGAATTCTTAGACGCATGCAAAAGCATTCCACACAAAGTTATCACCTCACACTAGTCAGAATGACCATCAGCAAAAACTCTACAAACAATAGATGTTGAAGAAGTTGTGGAGAATAGCATGACCTATAGCTCCAAGTGGGATGTGAAGTGGTAACAGCCAATAATAGGAACAGAATGGCAGTGCATTGAAAAGGTAAACATTGAGTTACCATATGGTCCGGAAGGCTCACTATTGGGCCTGGCACCTGTGAAGACCAGAATCAAAACGACACAGATGGAACATCGTGTATTGCAGCAGTATTTACCATGGCCAAGACATGGAAGCAACAAAAATGTCCATCATCAGATGAATGGACGAAAGAGAGGTCCGTGTACACAATGGAATATCACACACAGAAAAGAATTGAAACAATGCCTTTTGCAGCACCATAGATGACGCTACAGATAATCATACAACTTGAAGTAAGTCACAAAGCGAGAGACACATATCCTATGATATCACGTATAGGTGTTATGTAAAAATTGATATTAATGAACTTATTTCCACAGAGAACGACACTCACATATTCAGAAAACAAACTTGTGGTTAACCAAATGGAAAGGTGTCAGGAATGTATAACGGAGGAGATTGGGTTTAACAGACATATGCTAATACTTATAAAATATCGAATCGCCAAAGACATACCAAATACCAAGAGAGGTCTACACAACATTCTGTAATAACCTATATGGAACAGGATCCAAACATGAAAAGATATATGTATCAATGAAACAGATTCTGTACACCTAGAACCAACACAACATTGCAACCAAATTTGCTCTGAGAAAAATAAAAATTAAACTAAGAATACCAACACCAAATAAGAAGACAGAAGTCTGAGGGGGTTTGTCCTGGCACATTCCACTCTAATTTGCGACCTACAAACAGGACTTCCAGGAAGGCTCTGTTGCCCTAGTAACCAGAGTTGGGAATATAGAAATGCCGCCGATTTCTGGCCGTTTCCTGCAACAGCAGCTTTAAACCCAGTGCTATTGGTCACTGCATATTCACAATTACTACAGGGTTGTAAATGACACCTGCCCTCAGAAAATGTCCTGCTGTAGGTAATGGCCAAAAGAATTCAGAAGACGGCCAATGTTTTCAAGGAAACAGTTTGAAGAGGTAAGTTTTACTCTTTTCCTGTTACAAGAAAAAAAAACGGACGTGGATAAAAGCTCAATATCGGGAATTATTAGACGCATGCAAATCCAAAGTACAAAAAGGTATCACCACCGAACACTCAAAATGCCATCAGTAAAACGTCTACAAACAATAAATGCTGAAGGGGTTTTAGAGAACTGTGTACCCTCTACTTGCTGGTGGGATGGAAACTGGTAACAGGCAGTAGTGAGAACAGAATGGAGGTGCATTTAAAGGTAAAACTTGATCTACCATATGATCTAGTAGGCCCACTGCTGGCCCTATCCCCTGAGAAGACCAGAATCCGAAAGACACAGGCTGGCAATCCTGCACTGCATCAATATTTAGCAGAGCCAAGGCTTGGAAGCAACCAAAATGTCCATCAACCGATGAATGCACAAAGAAGAAGTGGTCCATGTACACAATGGAATATTCGCCATGGAAAAGAATGAAACACTGCTCTTTCCGGCACCATAGGTGAGCCTAGAGATAATCACAGAACATGAGGTAAGTCGGAAAGCAGACGACAAATATCCTGTGATATCACTACTAGGTGTTACCTAACAACTGACACAAGTGAACATATTTCCACAGAGAAAGAGACTCACAGACACAGAGAATAAACTAGGGTTTTCTAAACGGAAAGGTGGGAGGAATGGCTACATTAAGATTAGGGTTACCATACACATACAAATACATATTAAATACATATATCAAAAAGACGGATCCTATACCAAGGTAGGTCTACTGAACGCTCTGTAATAATTTACATGGGGGCTTCCTTGGTGGGGCGGTGGTTAAGAATCCGCCTGCCAATGCAGGGGACACAGGTTCGATCCCTGGTCCGCGAAGATCCCACATGCTGCAGAGCAATTAAGCCCGTGCACCACAACCACTGAGCCTGCGCTCTAGAGGCCACGAGCCACAACCACTGAGCCCACACGCCACAACTCCTGAAGCCCACACGCCAAGAGCCTGTGCTGTGCAACAAGAGAAGCCACTGCAGTGAGCAGCCCGTGCACCGCAACGAAGACTAGCCCCCGCTCACTGCAACTAGAGAAAGCCCACATGCAGCAATGAAGACCCAATTCGGCCAATAGATAAATAAATAAATAAATAAATAAATAAATAAATAAATAAATAAATAATATTTATTGCAAAAAATAATAATAATTTACATGGGAAGAGGATCTGTACATGAATAGATACATACAATGTTCAAGTGAACCTGATTGTGTGCACCTAGAACGCACAATATTCTAATCATTACCCCAATTAAAAAAATTAAAACCACTAACAACAATTAATGAGACATCAACTTATTGGAGTTTTTCCTGGCACATTCCATCATAGTTTACAACCTAGGAACTTAAAGGAAGACTCGGCTGCCCTAGTAACCAGATTTGGGAATGGAGAAATGCTGCCGCCTTCAGGCCTTTTGCCACAGCAGCAGCTTTAAACACAGGGCTAACGGTCACTTAATATTCACAGGAATTGTAGGGCTGTAAATGACACATGTCCTAAAAAAATGTCCTGGGGTAGGTAATGGTCAAAAAAGTTCAAAACACGGAAAATATTTTCAAGAAAACAATTTAAAGAGGTAAGTTTTACTCACTCTTCCATTTAAAAACAAAAGAAGAACATGGATCAAAGCTCAATATCGCGAATTATTGCTTGGATGTAAACCCAAACTACAAAAAGATTTCGCCACCCAATTTTCAAAATGCCATCAGTAAAAATGTCGACAAACAATGAATGCTGACGGGTTTGTGGACAAATGCATACCCACTATGCTGTTGGTTGGAGGTAAACCGGTAACAGCTAATCATGAGGACAGAATGGAGCTGCATTTAAAAGGTAAAAGTTGAGCTACCATATGATGCGGCCGATCCCCTAATGGGCCTATAACCTACAAAGACCAGAATCAGAAACACACAGATAGGCAAACATGCACTGCGGCAATATTTACAATAGCCAAGACATGCAAGCAAACAAAATGTCCATCAACAGATAAATGGACAGAGAAGAAGTGGTATATGTACCGAATGGCATACTAGCCTTGGAAAAAAGTGAACAATCCCGTATTCATGACTACAGATGAGCCTAGAAATAATCATATTATCTTAAGTAAGTCAAAAGGGAATGACAAATATCTTATGATATCCTTTATAGAGGTTAGCCTAAGATTGCTACCAATGAACATATTTCCACAGAAAAAAGACACTCACAGACTTATAAAACAAACCAACGGTTAACCAAAATGAAAGGTGGGAGGATGGATAAATTAGGATTATGGGGATAACATACATATACTAATGTATGTTAAATGTATATGAACATATGACATATAAACTATATGAATTATATAATCACCAATACATATAAAATACATAATGACCAAACACCTGCCAAATACCAAGGGAGGTCAACTCAACACTCTGTAATAACATACATGGTAAGAGGATCCGGAGATGGACAGATATATGTATGAATAATTGACCAGATTCTGTACAGCCAGACAATCACAACACTCTATTCAAATTTACTTCGATAAGAAAGAGAAATTAAATTTAAAAAACAAACATAAGTAAGGAGACATAAACTTCTGGGGGTTTGTCCGAGCACATTCCAGTCTAATTTACAACCGAGGAACACGACGTCCAGGAAGACTCTGTTGCCCTAGTAACAAGAGTTGAGAACGTAGAAATGCTGCCGCCTTGTGGCTGTTTCCCACAACAGCAACTGTAAACAGAGTGCTAATGGTCACTTAACATTCACAAGGACTGCCGGGCTGTAAATGACACCTGCCCTCAGAAAAGGCCCTGGGGTAGGGAATAGCCAAGAAAATTCAACACATGACAAATTTTTCAAGCAGTCAATATGAAGAGGGATGTTGTACTCACTCTTTAAAAAGAAAAAGGAAAAGAAAACAAAAGACATGCCTAAAGCTCAGTATAAGGAATTGTTAGATGCATGCAAATCCAACCTCCAAAAAGGTTTCAGCTCACACCAGTCAAATGACCATCAGCAAAAAGTCTACAAACTATAAATGCTGAAGGGGTTTTAGAGAACTGTGTACCTTCTAGCTGCTGGTGGGATGAAGAGTGGTAACAGCACTAACGACAACAGAATGGAGGTGGTTTCAAAGGTAAAAATTGAGCTACCATATGATCCGGCAGGGCACCTTCTGGGCCTATAACCTAAGACCACCAGGATTGGAAAGACAGAGGCAGGCAAATGTGCACTGCAGCAATATTTAAATAGCCAAGACACGGAAGCAAAAAAAAGGTCCCGAAACAGATGAATGGACATAGAAGAAGTGGTATATGTACAGAATGGAATATTAGCCACGCAAAAAATAAAACAATGCCATTTGCAGCACCACAGATGATCCTAGAGATAATCACACAACGTGAAGTAAGTCAGAATGCGAAAGACAAATGTCCTATGATATCACTTATGTTATCTGAAAATTCATAAAAATGAACAAATTTCCATAGAGAAAGACAATCTCAGACTGAGAAGGCAAACTTATGGTTGAGCCAATGCAAAGGTGTGAGGAGTGGATAAATTAGGATATTCGGGTTATCAAACATATACTAGTACATATAAAATATATAATCACCAAAGACCTATGGAATACCAACAGTGGGCTACTCAACACTCTGTAAAAACTTACATGGAAAAGGATACAAAGATCAATAGATATATGTATATGTGTAAACGAACAAGATTCTGCACACCTAGCACAAACGACATGTTTCAATCAAATTGGCTCTGATAAAAACTAAAAATTAAAGACACAAACAAGAATTAAGGAGGCTAAAACTTCTGGGGCTCTGTGCTGGCACATTCAACTCTAATCTGCAACGTAAAATCACATCTTCCAGGAAGGTTCTGTTACCTTAGCAAGCAGAGTTGGTAACGTACAAATGGTGCCACCCAACGCTGCTTCCTCAAACGGCAGCTTTAAATCCACTACTAATGGTCACTAATATTCACAAGGACTGCAGGGGTGTAAATGACACATGCCCTCAAAAAATGTCCTGCAGTAGGGAAGGGCCAAAGCAATTCAAAACACGGCAAATTTTTCAAGAGGGCAATTTGAAGTTGTAAGTTTAACTCAATCTTAAAAAAAAATAAAAAGGATATTGATGAAAGCTCAACATCAGGAATTCTTAGACGCATGCAAAAGCATTCCACACAAAGTTATCACCTCACACTAGTCAGAATGACCATCAGCAAAAACTCTACAAACAATAGATGTTGAAGAAGTTGTGGAGAATAGCATGACCTATAGCTCCAAGTGGGATGTGAAGTGGTAACAGCCAATAATAGGAACAGAATGGCAGTGCATTGAAAAGGTAAACATTGAGTTACCATATGGTCCGGAAGGCTCACTATTGGGCCTGGCACCTGTGAAGACCAGAATCAAAACGACACAGATGGAACATCGTGTATTGCAGCAGTATTTACCATAGCCAAGACATGGAAGCAACAAAAATGTCCATCATCAGATGAATGGACGAAAGAGAGGTCCGTGTACACAATGGAATATCACACACAGAAAAGAATTGAAACAATGCCTTTTGCAGCACCATAGATGACGCTACAGATAATCATACAACTTGAAGTAAGTCACAAAGCGAGAGACACATATCCTATGATATCACGTATAGGTGTTATGTAAAAATTGATATTAATGAACTTATTTCCACAGAGAACGACACTCACATATTCAGAAAACAAACTTGTGGTTAACCAAATGGAAAGGTGTGAGGAATGTATAACGGAGGAGATTGGGTTTAACAGACATATGCTAATACTTATAAAATATCGAATCGCCAAAGACATACCAAATACCAAGAGAGGTCTACACAACATTCTGTAATAACCTATATGGAACAGGATCCAAACATGAAAAGATATATGTATCAATGAAACAGATTCTGTACACCTAGAACCAACACAACATTGCAACCAAATTTGCTCTGAGAAAAATAAAAATTAAACTAAGAATACCAACACCAAATAAGAAGACAGAAGTCTGAGGGGGTTTGTCCTGGCACATTCCACTCTAATTTGCGACCTACAAACAGGACTTCCAGGAAGGCTCTGTTGCCCTAGTAACCAGAGTTGGGAATATAGAAATGCCGCCGATTTGTGGCCGTTTCCTGCAACAGCAGCTTTAAACCCAGTGCTATTGGTCACTGCATATTCACAATTACTACAGGGTTGTAAATGACACCTGCCCTCAGAAAATGTCCTGCTGTAGGTAATGGCCAAAAGAATTCAGAAGACGGCCAATGTTTTCAAGGAAACAGTTTGAAGAGGTAAGTTTTACTCTTTTCCTGTTACAAGAAAAAAAAAAACGGACGTGGATAAAAGCTCAATATCGGGAATTATTAGACGCATGCAAATCCAAAGTACAAAAAGGTATCACCACCGAACACTCAAAATGCCATCAGTAAAACGTCTACAAACAATAAATGCTGAAGGGGTTTTAGAGAACTGTGTACCCTCTACTTGCTGGTGGGATGGAAACTGGTAACAGGCAGTAGTGAGAACAGAATGGAGGTGCATTTAAAGGTAAAACTTGATCTACCATATGATCTAGTAGGCCCACTGCTGGCCCTATCCCCTGAGAAGACCAGAATCCGAAAGACACAGGCTGGCAATCCTGCACTGCATCAATATTTAGCAGAGCCAAGGCTTGGAAGCAACCAAAATGTCCATCAACCGATGAATGCACAAAGAAGAAGTGGTCCATGTACACAATGGAATATTCGCCATGGAAAAGAATGAAACACTGCTCTTTCCGGCACCATAGGTGAGCCTAGAGATAATCACAGAACATGAGGTAAGTCGGAAAGCAGATGACAAATATCCTGTGATATCACTACTAGGTGTTACCTAACAACTGACACAAGTGAACATATTTCCACAGAGAAAGAGACTCACAGACACAGAGAATAAACTAGGGTTTTCTAAACGGAAAGGTGGGAGGAATGGCTACATTAAGATTAGGGTTACCATACACATACAAATACATATTAAATACATATATCAAAAAGACCGATCCTATACCAAGGTAGGTCTACTGAACGCTCTGTAATAATTTACATGGGGGCTTCCTTGGTGGGGCGGTGGTTAAGAATCCGCCTGCCAATGCAGGGGACACAGGTTCGATCCCTGGTCCGCGAAGATCCCACATGCTGCAGAGCAATTAAGCCCGTGCACCACAACCACTGAGCCTGCGCTCTAGAGGCCACGAGCCACAACTACTGAGCCCACACGCCACAACTCCTGAAGCCCACACGCCAAGAGCCTGTGCTGTGCAACAAGAGAAGCCACTGCAGTGAGCAGCCCGTGCACCGCAACGAAGACTAGCCCCCGCTCACTGCAACTAGAGAAAGCCCACATGCAGCAATGAAGACACAATTCGGCCAATAGATAAATAAATAAATAAATAAATAAACAAATAAATAAATAAATAAATAAATAATATTTATTGCAAAAAATAATAATAATTTACATGGGAAGAGGATCTGTACATGAATAGATACATACAATGTTCAAGTGAACCTGATTGTGTGCACCTAGAACGCACAATATTCTAATCATTACCCCAATTAAAAAAATTAAAACCACTAACAACAATTAATGAGACATCAACTTATTGGAGTTTTTCCTGGCACATTCCATCATAGTTTACAACCTAGGAACTTAAAGGAAGACTCGGCTGCCCTAGTAACCAGATTTGGGAATGGAGAAATGCTGCCGCCTTCAGGCCTTTTGCCACAGCAGCAGCTTTAAACACAGGGCTAACGGTCACTTAATATTCACAGGAATTGTAGGGCTGTAAATGACACATGTCCTAAAAAAATGTCCTGGGGTAGGTAATGGTCAAAAAAGTTCAAAACACGGAAAATATTTTCAAGAAAACAATTTAAAGAGGTAAGTTTTACTCACTCTTCCATTTAAAAACAAAAGAAGAACATGGATCAAAGCTCAATATCGCGAATTATTGCTTGGATGTAAACCCAAACTACAAAAAGATTTCGCCACCCAATTTTCAAAATGCCATCAGTAAAAATGTCGACAAACAATGAATGCTGACGGGTTTGTGGACAAATGCATACCCACTATGCTGTTGGTTGGAGGTAAACCGGTAACAGCTAATCATGAGGACAGAATGGAGCTGCATTTAAAAGGTAAAAGTTGAGCTACCATATGATGCGGCCGATCCCCTAATGGGCCTATAACCTACAAAGACCAGAATCAGAAACACACAGATAGGCAAACATGCACTGCGGCAATATTTACAATAGCCAAGACATGCAAGCAAACAAAATGTCCATCAACAGATAAATGGACAGAGAAGAAGTGGTATATGTACCGAATGGCATACTAGCCTTGGAAAAAAGTGAACAATCCCGTTTTCATGACTACAGATGAGCCTAGAAATAATCATATTATCTTAAGTAAGTCAAAAGGGAATGACAAATATCTTATGATATCCTTTATAGAGGTTAGCCTAAGATTGCTACCAATGAACATATTTCCACAGAAAAAAGACACTCACAGACTTATAAAACAAACCAACGGTTAACCAAAATGAAAGGTGGGAGGATGGATAAATTAGGATTATGGGGATAACATACATATACTAATGTATGTTAAATGTATATGAACATATGACATATAAACTATATGAATTATATAATCACCAATACATATAAAATACATAATGACCAAACACCTGCCAAATACCAAGGGAGGTCAACTCAACACTCTGTAATAACATACATGGTAAGAGGATCCGGAGATGGACAGATATATGTATGAATAATTGACCAGATTCTGTACAGCCAGACAATCACAACACTCTATTCAAATTTACTTCGATAAGAAAGAGAAATTAAATTTAAAAAACAAACATAAGTAAGGAGACATAAACTTCTGGGGGTTTGTCCGAGCACATTCCAGTCTAATTTACAACCGAGGAACACGACGTCCAGGAAGACTCTGTTGCCCTAGTAACAAGAGTTGAGAACGTAGAAATGCTGCCGCCTTGTGGCTGTTTCCCACAACAGCAACTGTAAACAGAGTGCTAATGGTCACTTAACATTCACAAGGACTGCCGGGCTGTAAATGACACCTGCCCTCAGAAAAGGCCCTGGGGTAGGGAATAGCCAAGAAAATTCAACACATGACAAATTTTTCAAGCAGTCAATATGAAGAGGGATGTTGTACTCACTCTTTAAAAAGAAAAAGGAGAAGAAAACAAAAGACATGCCTAAAGCTCAGTATAAGGAATTGTTAGATGCATGCAAATCCAACCTCCAAAAAGGTTTCAGCTCACACCAGTCAAATGACCATCAGCAAAAAGTCTACAAACTATAAATGCTGAAGGGGTTTTAGAGAACTGTGTACCTTCTAGCTGCTGGTGGGATGAAGAGTGGTAACAGCACTAACGACAACAGAATGGAGGTGGTTTCAAAGGTAAAAATTGAGCTACCATATGATCCGGCAGGGCACCTTCTGGGCCTATAACCTAAGACCACCAGGATTGGAAAGACAGAGGCAGGCAAATGTGCACTGCAGCAATATTTAAATAGCCAAGACACGGAAGCAAAAAAAAGGTCCCGAAACAGATGAATGGACATAGAAGAAGTGGTATATGTACAGAATGGAATATTAGCCACGCAAAAAATAAAACAATGCCATTTGCAGCACCACAGATGATCCTAGAGATAATCACACAACGTGAAGTAAGTCAGAATGCGAAAGACAAATGTCCTATGATATCACTTATGTTATCTGAAAATTCATAAAAATGAACAAATTTCCATAGAGAAAGACAATCTCAGACTGAGAAGGCAAACTTATGGTTGAGCCAATGCAAAGGTGTGAGGAGTGGATAAATTAGGATATTCGGGTTATCAAACATATACTAGTACATATAAAATATATAATCACCAAAGACCTATGGAATACCAACAGTGGGCTACTCAACACTCTGTAAAAACTTACATGGAAAAGGATACAAAGATCAATAGATATATGTATATGTGTAAACGAACAAGATTCTGCACACCTAGCACAAACGACATGTTTCAATCAAATTGGCTCTGATAAAAACTAAAAATTAAAGACACAAACAAGAATTAAGGAGGCTAAAACTTCTGGGGCTCTGTGCTGGCACATTCAACTCTAATCTGCAACGTAAAATCACATCTTCCAGGAAGGTTCTGTTACCTTAGCAAGCAGAGTTGGTAACGTACAAATGGTGCCACCCAACGCTGCTTCCTCAAACGGCAGCTTTAAATCCACTACTAATGGTCACTAATATTCACAAGGACTGCAGGGGTGTAAATGACACATGCCCTCAAAAAATGTCCTGCAGTAGGGAAGGGCCAAAGCAATTCAAAACACGGCAAATTTTTCAAGAGGGCAATTTGAAGTTGTAAGTTTAACTCAATCTTAAAAAAAAATAAAAAGGATATTGATGAAAGCTCAACATCAGGAATTCTTAGACGCATGCAAAAGCATTCCACACAAAGTTATCACCTCACACTAGTCAGAATGACCATCAGCAAAAACTCTACAAACAATAGATGTTGAAGAAGTTGTGGAGAATAGCATGACCTATAGCTCCAAGTGGGATGTGAAGTGGTAACAGCCAATAATAGGAACAGAATGGCAGTGCATTGAAAAGGTAAACATTGAGTTACCATATGGTCCGGAAGGCTCACTATTGGGCCTGGCACCTGTGAAGACCAGAATCAAAACGACACAGATGGAACATCGTGTATTGCAGCAGTATTTACCATAGCCAAGACATGGAAGCAACAAAAATGTCCATCATCAGATGAATGGACGAAAGAGAGGTCCGTGTACACAATGGAATATCACACACAGAAAAGAATTGAAACAATGCCTTTTGCAGCACCATAGATGACGCTACAGATAATCATACAACTTGAAGTAAGTCACAAAGCGAGAGACACATATCCTATGATATCACGTATAGGTGTTATGTAAAAATTGATATTAATGAACTTATTTCCACAGAGAACGACACTCACATATTCAGAAAACAAACTTGTGGTTAACCAAATGGAAAGGTGTCAGGAATGTATAACGGAGGAGATTGGGTTTAACAGACATATGCTAATACTTATAAAATATCGAATCGCCAAAGACATACCAAATACCAAGAGAGGTCTACACAACATTCTGTAATAACCTATATGGAACAGGATCCAAACATGAAAAGATATATGTATCAATGAAACAGATTCTGTACACCTAGAACCAACACAACATTGCAACCAAATTTGCTCTGAGAAAAATAAAAATTAAACTAAGAATACCAACACCAAATAAGAAGACAGAAGTCTGAGGGGGTTTGTCCTGGCACATTCCACTCTAATTTGCGACCTACAAACAGGACTTCCAGGAAGGCTCTGTTGCCCTAGTAACCAGAGTTGGGAATATAGAAATGCCGCCGATTTGTGGCCGTTTCCTGCAACAGCAGCTTTAAACCCAGTGCTATTGGTCACTGCATATTCACAATTACTACAGGGTTGTAAATGACACCTGCCCTCAGAAAATGTCCTGCTGTAGGTAATGGCCAAAAGAATTCAGAAGACGGCCAATGTTTTCAAGGAAACAGTTTGAAGAGGTAAGTTTTACTCTTTTCCTGTTACAAGAAAAAAAAACGGACGTGGATAAAAGCTCAATATCGGGAATTATTAGACGCATGCAAATCCAAAGTACAAAAAGGTATCACCACCGAACACTCAAAATGCCATCAGTAAAACGTCTACAAACAATAAATGCTGAAGGGGTTTTAGAGAACTGTGTACCCTCTACTTGCTGGTGGGATGGAAACTGGTAACAGGCAGTAGTGAGAACAGAATGGAGGTGCATTTAAAGGTAAAACTTGATCTACCATATGATCTAGTAGGCCCACTGCTGGCCCTATCCCCTGAGAAGACCAGAATCCGAAAGACACAGGCTGGCAATCCTGCACTGCATCAATATTTAGCAGAGCCAAGGCTTGGAAGCAACCAAAATGTCCATCAACCGATGAATGCACAAAGAAGAAGTGGTCCATGTACACAATGGAATATTCGCCATGGAAAAGAATGAAACACTGCTCTTTCCGGCACCATAGGTGAGCCTAGAGATAATCACAGAACATGAGGTAAGTCGGAAAGCAGATGACAAATATCCTGTGATATCACTACTAGGTGTTACCTAACAACTGACACAAGTGAACATATTTCCACAGAGAAAGAGACTCACAGACACAGAGAATAAACTAGGGTTTTCTAAACGGAAAGGTGGGAGGAATGGCTACATTAAGATTAGGGTTACCATACACATACAAATACATATTAAATACATATATCAAAAAGACCGATCCTATACCAAGGTAGGTCTACTGAACGCTCTGTAATAATTTACATGGGGGCTTCCTTGGTGGGGCGGTGGTTAAGAATCCGCCTGCCAATGCAGGGGACACAGGTTCGATCCCTGGTCCGCGAAGATCCCACATGCTGCAGAGCAATTAAGCCCGTGCACCACAACCACTGAGCCTGCGCTCTAGAGGCCACGAGCCACAACTACTGAGCCCACACGCCACAACTCCTGAAGCCCACACGCCAAGAGCCTGTGCTGTGCAACAAGAGAAGCCACTGCAGTGAGCAGCCCGTGCACCGCAACGAAGACTAGCCCCCGCTCACTGCAACTAGAGAAAGCCCACATGCAGCAATGAAGACACAATTCGGCCAATAGATAAATAAATAAATAAATAAATAAACAAATAAATAAATAAATAAATAAATAATATTTATTGCAAAAAATAATAATAATTTACATGGGAAGAGGATCTGTACATGAATAGATACATACAATGTTCAAGTGAACCTGATTGTGTGCACCTAGAACGCACAATATTCTAATCATTACCCCAATTAAAAAAATTAAAACCACTAACAACAATTAATGAGACATCAACTTATTGGAGTTTTTCCTGGCACATTCCATCATAGTTTACAACCTAGGAACTTAAAGGAAGACTCGGCTGCCCTAGTAACCAGATTTGGGAATGGAGAAATGCTGCCGCCTTCAGGCCTTTTGCCACAGCAGCAGCTTTAAACACAGGGCTAACGGTCACTTAATATTCACAGGAATTGTAGGGCTGTAAATGACACATGTCCTAAAAAAATGTCCTGGGGTAGGTAATGGTCAAAAAAGTTCAAAACACGGAAAATATTTTCAAGAAAACAATTTAAAGAGGTAAGTTTTACTCACTCTTCCATTTAAAAACAAAAGAAGAACATGGATCAAAGCTCAATATCGCGAATTATTGCTTGGATGTAAACCCAAACTACAAAAAGATTTCGCCACCCAATTTTCAAAATGCCATCAGTAAAAATGTCGACAAACAATGAATGCTGACGGGTTTGTGGACAAATGCATACCCACTATGCTGTTGGTTGGAGGTAAACCGGTAACAGCTAATCATGAGGACAGAATGGAGCTGCATTTAAAAGGTAAAAGTTGAGCTACCATATGATGCGGCCGATCCCCTAATGGGCCTATAACCTACAAAGACCAGAATCAGAAACACACAGATAGGCAAACATGCACTGCGGCAATATTTACAATAGCCAAGACATGCAAGCAAACAAAATGTCCATCAACAGATAAATGGACAGAGAAGAAGTGGTATATGTACCGAATGGCATACTAGCCTTGGAAAAAAGTGAACAATCCCGTTTTCATGACTACAGATGAGCCTAGAAATAATCATATTATCTTAAGTAAGTCAAAAGGGAATGACAAATATCTTATGATATCCTTTATAGAGGTTAGCCTAAGATTGCTACCAATGAACATATTTCCACAGAAAAAAGACACTCACAGACTTATAAAACAAACCAACGGTTAACCAAAATGAAAGGTGGGAGGATGGATAAATTAGGATTATGGGGATAACATACATATACTAATGTATGTTAAATGTATATGAACATATGACATATAAACTATATGAATTATATAATCACCAATACATATAAAATACATAATGACCAAACACCTGCCAAATACCAAGGGAGGTCAACTCAACACTCTGTAATAACATACATGGTAAGAGGATCCGGAGATGGACAGATATATGTATGAATAATTGACCAGATTCTGTACAGCCAGACAATCACAACACTCTATTCAAATTTACTTCGATAAGAAAGAGAAATTAAATTTAAAAAACAAACATAAGTAAGGAGACATAAACTTCTGGGGGTTTGTCCGAGCACATTCCAGTCTAATTTACAACCGAGGAACACGACGTCCAGGAAGACTCTGTTGCCCTAGTAACAAGAGTTGAGAACGTAGAAATGCTGCCGCCTTGTGGCTGTTTCCCACAACAGCAACTGTAAACAGAGTGCTAATGGTCACTTAACATTCACAAGGACTGCCGGGCTGTAAATGACACCTGCCCTCAGAAAAGGCCCTGGGGTAGGGAATAGCCAAGAAAATTCAACACATGACAAATTTTTCAAGCAGTCAATATGAAGAGGGATGTTGTACTCACTCTTTAAAAAGAAAAAGGAGAAGAAAACAAAAGACATGCCTAAAGCTCAGTATAAGGAATTGTTAGATGCATGCAAATCCAACCTCCAAAAAGGTTTCAGCTCACACCAGTCAAATGACCATCAGCAAAAAGTCTACAAACTATAAATGCTGAAGGGGTTTTAGAGAACTGTGTACCTTCTAGCTGCTGGTGGGATGAAGAGTGGTAACAGCACTAACGACAACAGAATGGAGGTGGTTTCAAAGGTAAAAATTGAGCTACCATATGATCCGGCAGGGCACCTTCTGGGCCTATAACCTAAGACCACCAGGATTGGAAAGACAGAGGCAGGCAAATGTGCACTGCAGCAATATTTAAATAGCCAAGACACGGAAGCAAAAAAAAGGTCCCGAAACAGATGAATGGACATAGAAGAAGTGGTATATGTACAGAATGGAATATTAGCCACGCAAAAAATAAAACAATGCCATTTGCAGCACCACAGATGATCCTAGAGATAATCACACAACGTGAAGTAAGTCAGAATGCGAAAGACAAATGTCCTATGATATCACTTATGTTATCTGAAAATTCATAAAAATGAACAAATTTCCATAGAGAAAGACAATCTCAGACTGAGAAGGCAAACTTATGGTTGAGCCAATGCAAAGGTGTGAGGAGTGGATAAATTAGGATATTCGGGTTATCAAACATATACTAGTACATATAAAATATATAATCACCAAAGACCTATGGAATACCAACAGTGGGCTACTCAACACTCTGTAAAAACTTACATGGAAAAGGATACAAAGATCAATAGATATATGTATATGTGTAAACGAACAAGATTCTGCACACCTAGCACAAACGACATGTTTCAATCAAATTGGCTCTGATAAAAACTAAAAATTAAAGACACAAACAAGAATTAAGGAGGCTAAAACTTCTGGGGCTCTGTGCTGGCACATTCAACTCTAATCTGCAACGTAAAATCACATCTTCCAGGAAGGTTCTGTTACCTTAGCAAGCAGAGTTGGTAACGTACAAATGGTGCCACCCAACGCTGCTTCCTCAAACGGCAGCTTTAAATCCACTACTAATGGTCACTAATATTCACAAGGACTGCAGGGGTGTAAATGACACATGCCCTCAAAAAATGTCCTGCAGTAGGGAAGGGCCAAAGCAATTCAAAACACGGCAAATTTTTCAAGAGGGCAATTTGAAGTTGTAAGTTTAACTCAATCTTAAAAAAAAATAAAAAGGATATTGATGAAAGCTCAACATCAGGAATTCTTAGACGCATGCAAAAGCATTCCACACAAAGTTATCACCTCACACTAGTCAGAATGACCATCAGCAAAAACTCTACAAACAATAGATGTTGAAGAAGTTGTGGAGAATAGCATGACCTATAGCTCCAAGTGGGATGTGAAGTGGTAACAGCCAATAATAGGAACAGAATGGCAGTGCATTGAAAAGGTAAACATTGAGTTACCATATGGTCCGGAAGGCTCACTATTGGGCCTGGCACCTGTGAAGACCAGAATCAAAACGACACAGATGGAACATCGTGTATTGCAGCAGTATTTACCATAGCCAAGACATGGAAGCAACAAAAATGTCCATCATCAGATGAATGGACGAAAGAGAGGTCCGTGTACACAATGGAATATCACACACAGAAAAGAATTGAAACAATGCCTTTTGCAGCAACATAGATGACGCTACAGATAATCATACAACTTGAAGTAAGTCACAAAGCGAGAGACACATATCCTATGATATCACGTATAGGTGTTATGTAAAAATTGATATTAATGAACTTATTTCCACAGAGAACGACACTCACATATTCAGAAAACAAACTTGTGGTTAACCAAATGGAAAGGTGTCAGGAATGTATAACGGAGGAGATTGGGTTTAACAGACATATGCTAATACTTATAAAATATCGAATCGCCAAAGACATACCAAATACCAAGAGAGGTCTACACAACATTCTGTAATAACCTATATGGAACAGGATCCAAACATGAAAAGATATATGTATCAATGAAACAGATTCTGTACACCTAGAACCAACACAACATTGCAACCAAATTTGCTCTGAGAAAAATAAAAATTAAACTAAGAATACCAACACCAAATAAGAAGACAGAAGTCTGAGGGGGTTTGTCCTGGCACATTCCACTCTAATTTGCGACCTACAAACAGGACTTCCAGGAAGGCTCTGTTGCCCTAGTAACCAGAGTTGGGAATATAGAAATGCCGCCGATTTGTGGCCGTTTCCTGCAACAGCAGCTTTAAACCCAGTGCTATTGGTCACTGCATATTCACAATTACTACAGGGTTGTAAATGACACCTGCCCTCAGAAAATGTCCTGCTGTAGGTAATGGCCAAAAGAATTCAGAAGACGGCCAATGTTTTCAAGGAAACAGTTTGAAGAGGTAAGTTTTACTCTTTTCCTGTTACAAGAAAAAAAAACCGGACGTGGATAAAAGCTCAATATCGGGAATTATTAGACGCATGCAAATCCAAAGTACAAAAAGGTATCACCACCGAACACTCAAAATGCCATCAGTAAAACGTCTACAAACAATAAATGCTGAAGGGGTTTTAGAGAACTGTGTACCCTCTACTTGCTGGTGGGATGGAAACTGGTAACAGGCAGTAGTGAGAACAGAATGGAGGTGCATTTAAAGGTAAAACTTGATCTACCATATGATCTAGTAGGCCCACTGCTGGCCCTATCCCCTGAGAAGACCAGAATCCGAAAGACACAGGCTGGCAATCCTGCACTGCATCAATATTTAGCAGAGCCAAGGCTTGGAAGCAACCAAAATGTCCATCAACCGATGAATGCACAAAGAAGAAGTGGTCCATGTACACAATGGAATATTCGCCATGGAAAAGAATGAAACACTGCTCTTTCCGGCACCATAGGTGAGCCTAGAGATAATCACAGAACATGAGGTAAGTCGGAAAGCAGATGACAAATATCCTGTGATATCACTACTAGGTGTTACCTAACAACTGACACAAGTGAACATATTTCCACAGAGAAAGAGACTCACAGACACAGAGAATAAACTAGGGTTTTCTAAACGGAAAGGTGGGAGGAATGGCTACATTAAGATTAGGGTTACCATACACATACAAATACATATTAAATACATATATCAAAAAGACCGATCCTATACCAAGGTAGGTCTACTGAACGCTCTGTAATAATTTACATGGGGGCTTCCTTGGTGGGGCGGTGGTTAAGAATCCGCCTGCCAATGCAGGGGACACAGGTTCGATCCCTGGTCCGCGAAGATCCCACATGCTGCAGAGCAATTAAGCCCGTGCACCACAACCACTGAGCCTGCGCTCTAGAGGCCACGAGCCACAACTACTGAGCCCACACGCCACAACTCCTGAAGCCCACACGCCAAGAGCCTGTGCTGTGCAACAAGAGAAGCCACTGCAGTGAGCAGCCCGTGCACCGCAACGAAGACTAGCCCCCGCTCACTGCAACTAGAGAAAGCCCACATGCAGCAATGAAGACACAATTCGGCCAATAGATAAATAAATAAATAAATAAATAAACAAATAAATAAATAAATAAATAAATAATATTTATTGCAAAAAATAATAATAATTTACATGGGAAGAGGATCTGTACATGAATAGATACATACAATGTTCAAGTGAACCTGATTGTGTGCACCTAGAACGCACAATATTCTAATCATTACCCCAATTAAAAAAATTAAAACCACTAACAACAATTAATGAGACATCAACTTATTGGAGTTTTTCCTGGCACATTCCATCATAGTTTACAACCTAGGAACTTAAAGGAAGACTCGGCTGCCCTAGTAACCAGATTTGGGAATGGAGAAATGCTGCCGCCTTCAGGCCTTTTGCCACAGCAGCAGCTTTAAACACAGGGCTAACGGTCACTTAATATTCACAGGAATTGTAGGGCTGTAAATGACACATGTCCTAAAAAAATGTCCTGGGGTAGGTAATGGTCAAAAAAGTTCAAAACACGGAAAATATTTTCAAGAAAACAATTTAAAGAGGTAAGTTTTACTCACTCTTCCATTTAAAAACAAAAGAAGAACATGGATCAAAGCTCAATATCGCGAATTATTGCTTGGATGTAAACCCAAACTACAAAAAGATTTCGCCACCCAATTTTCAAAATGCCATCAGTAAAAATGTCGACAAACAATGAATGCTGACGGGTTTGTGGACAAATGCATACCCACTATGCTGTTGGTTGGAGGTAAACCGGTAACAGCTAATCATGAGGACAGAATGGAGCTGCATTTAAAAGGTAAAAGTTGAGCTACCATATGATGCGGCCGATCCCCTAATGGGCCTATAACCTACAAAGACCAGAATCAGAAACACACAGATAGGCAAACATGCACTGCGGCAATATTTACAATAGCCAAGACATGCAAGCAAACAAAATGTCCATCAACAGATAAATGGCCAGAGAAGAAGTGGTATATGTACCGAATGGCATACTAGCCTTGGAAAAAAGTGAACAATCCCGTTTTCATGACTACAGATGAGCCTAGAAATAATCATATTATCTTAAGTAAGTCAAAAGGGAATGACAAATATCTTATGATATCCTTTATAGAGGTTAGCCTAAGATTGCTACCAATGAACATATTTCCACAGAAAAAAGACACTCACAGACTTATAAAACAAACCAACGGTTAACCAAAATGAAAGGTGGGAGGATGGATAAATTAGGATTATGGGGATAACATACATATACTAATGTATGTTAAATGTATATGAACATATGACATATAAACTATATGAATTATATAATCACCAATACATATAAAATACATAATGACCAAACACCTGCCAAATACCAAGGGAGGTCAACTCAACACTCTGTAATAACATACATGGTAAGAGGATCCGGAGATGGACAGATATATGTATGAATAATTGACCAGATTCTGTACAGCCAGACAATCACAACACTCTATTCAAATTTACTTCGATAAGAAAGAGAAATTAAATTTAAAAAACAAACATAAGTAAGGAGACATAAACTTCTGGGGGTTTGTCCGAGCACATTCCAGTCTAATTTACAACCGAGGAACACGACGTCCAGGAAGACTCTGTTGCCCTAGTAACAAGAGTTGAGAACGTAGAAATGCTGCCGCCTTGTGGCTGTTTCCCACAACAGCAACTGTAAACAGAGTGCTAATGGTCACTTAACATGCACAAGGACTGCCGGGCTGTAAATGACACCTGCCCTCAGAAAAGGCCCTGGGGTAGGGAATAGCCAAGAAAATTCAACACATGACAAATTTTTCAAGCAGTCAATATGAAGAGGGATGTTGTACTCACTCTTTAAAAAGAAAAAGGAAAAGAAAACAAAAGACATGCCTAAAGCTCAGTATAAGGAATTGTTAGATGCATGCAAATCCAACCTCCAAAAAGGTTTCAGCTCACACCAGTCAAATGACCATCAGCAAAAAGTCTACAAACTATAAATGCTGAAGGGGTTTTAGAGAACTGTGTACCTTCTAGCTGCTGGTGGGATGAAGAGTGGTAACAGCACTAACGACAACAGAATGGAGGTGGTTTCAAAGGTAAAAATTGAGCTACCATATGATCCGGCAGGGCACCTTCTGGGCCTATAACCTAAGACCACCAGGATTGGAAAGACAGAGGCAGGCAAATGTGCACTGCAGCAATATTTAAATAGCCAAGACACGGAAGCAAAAAAAAGGTCCCGAAACAGATGAATGGACATAGAAGAAGTGGTATATGTACAGAATGGAATATTAGCCACGCAAAAAATAAAACAATGCCATTTGCAGCACCACAGATGATCCTAGAGATAATCACACAACGTGAAGTAAGTCAGAATGCGAAAGACAAATGTCCTATGATATCACTTATGTTATCTGAAAATTCATAAAAATGAACAAATTTCCATAGAGAAAGACAATCTCAGACTGAGAAGGCAAACTTATGGTTGAGCCAATGCAAAGGTGTGAGGAGTGGATAAATTAGGATATTCGGGTTATCAAACATATACTAGTACATATAAAATATATAATCACCAAAGACCTATGGAATACCAACAGTGGGCTACTCAACACTCTGTAAAAACTTACATGGAAAAGGATACAAAGATCAATAGATATATGTATATGTGTAAACGAACAAGATTCTGCACACCTAGCACAAACGACATGTTTCAATCAAATTGGCTCTGATAAAAACTAAAAATTAAAGACACAAACAAGAATTAAGGAGGCTAAAACTTCTGGGGCTCTGTGCTGGCACATTCAACTCTAATCTGCAACGTAAAATCACATCTTCCAGGAAGGTTCTGTTACCTTAGCAAGCAGAGTTGGTAACGTACAAATGGTGCCACCCAACGCTGCTTCCTCAAACGGCAGCTTTAAATCCACTACTAATGGTCACTAATATTCACAAGGACTGCAGGGGTGTAAATGACACATGCCCTCAAAAAATGTCCTGCAGTAGGGAAGGGCCAAAGCAATTCAAAACACGGCAAATTTTTCAAGAGGGCAATTTGAAGTTGTAAGTTTAACTCAATCTTAAAAAAAAATAAAAAGGATATTGATGAAAGCTCAACATCAGGAATTCTTAGACGCATGCAAAAGCATTCCACACAAAGTTATCACCTCACACTAGTCAGAATGACCATCAGCAAAAACTCTACAAACAATAGATGTTGAAGAAGTTGTGGAGAATAGCATGACCTATAGCTCCAAGTGGGATGTGAAGTGGTAACAGCCAATAATAGGAACAGAATGGCAGTGCATTGAAAAGGTAAACATTGAGTTACCATATGGTCCGGAAGGCTCACTATTGGGCCTGGCACCTGTGAAGACCAGAATCAAAACGACACAGATGGAACATCGTGTATTGCAGCAGTATTTACCATAGCCAAGACATGGAAGCAACAAAAATGTCCATCATCAGATGAATGGACGAAAGAGAGGTCCGTGTACACAATGGAATATCACACACAGAAAAGAATTGAAACAATGCCTTTTGCAGCAACATAGATGACGCTACAGATAATCATACAACTTGAAGTAAGTCACAAAGCGAGAGACACATATCCTATGATATCACGTATAGGTGTTATGTAAAAATTGATATTAATGAACTTATTTCCACAGAGAACGACACTCACATATTCAGAAAACAAACTTGTGGTTAACCAAATGGAAAGGTGTCAGGAATGTATAACGGAGGAGATTGGGTTTAACAGACATATGCTAATACTTATAAAATATCGAATCGCCAAAGACATACCAAATACCAAGAGAGGTCTACACAACATTCTGTAATAACCTATATGGAACAGGATCCAAACATGAAAAGATATATGTATCAATGAAACAGATTCTGTACACCTAGAACCAACACAACATTGCAACCAAATTTGCTCTGAGAAAAATAAAAATTAAACTAAGAATACCAACACCAAATAAGAAGACAGAAGTCTGAGGGGGTTTGTCCTGGCACATTCCACTCTAATTTGCGACCTACAAACAGGACTTCCAGGAAGGCTCTGTTGCCCTAGTAACCAGAGTTGGGAATATAGAAATGCCGCCGATTTGTGGCCGTTTCCTGCAACAGCAGCTTTAAACCCAGTGCTATTGGTCACTGCATATTCACAATTACTACAGGGTTGTAAATGACACCTGCCCTCAGAAAATGTCCTGCTGTAGGTAATGGCCAAAAGAATTCAGAAGACGGCCAATGTTTTCAAGGAAACAGTTTGAAGAGGTAAGTTTTACTCTTTTCCTGTTACAAGAAAAAAAAAACGGACGTGGATAAAAGCTCAATATCGGGAATTATTAGACGCATGCAAATCCAAAGTACAAAAAGGTATCACCACCGAACACTCAAAATGCCATCAGTAAAACGTCTACAAACAATAAATGCTGAAGGGGTTTTAGAGAACTGTGTACCCTCTACTTGCTGGTGGGATGGAAACTGGTAACAGGCAGTAGTGAGAACAGAATGGAGGTGCATTTAAAGGTAAAACTTGATCTACCATATGATCTAGTAGGCCCACTGCTGGCCCTATCCCCTGAGAAGACCAGAATCCGAAAGACACAGGCTGGCAATCCTGCACTGCATCAATATTTAGCAGAGCCAAGGCTTGGAAGCAACCAAAATGTCCATCAACCGATGAATGCACAAAGAAGAAGTGGTCCATGTACACAATGGAATATTCGCCATGGAAAAGAATGAAACACTGCTCTTTCCGGCACCATAGGTGAGCCTAGAGATAATCACAGAACATGAGGTAAGTCGGAAAGCAGATGACAAATATCCTGTGATATCACTACTAGGTGTTACCTAACAACTGACACAAGTGAACATATTTCCACAGAGAAAGAGACTCACAGACACAGAGAATAAACTAGGGTTTTCTAAACGGAAAGGTGGGAGGAATGGCTACATTAAGATTAGGGTTACCATACACATACAAATACATATTAAATACATATATCAAAAAGACCGATCCTATACCAAGGTAGGTCTACTGAACGCTCTGTAATAATTTACATGGGGGCTTCCTTGGTGGGGCGGTGGTTAAGAATCCGCCTGCCAATGCAGGGGACACAGGTTCGATCCCTGGTCCGCGAAGATCCCACATGCTGCAGAGCAATTAAGCCCGTGCACCACAACCACTGAGCCTGCGCTCTAGAGGCCACGAGCCACAACTACTGAGCCCACACGCCACAACTCCTGAAGCCCACACGCCAAGAGCCTGTGCTGTGCAACAAGAGAAGCCACTGCAGTGAGCAGCCCGTGCACCGCAACGAAGACTAGCCCCCGCTCACTGCAACTAGAGAAAGCCCACATGCAGCAATGAAGACACAATTCGGCCAATAGATAAATAAATAAATAAATAAATAAACAAATAAATAAATAAATAAATAAATAATATTTATTGCAAAAAATAATAATAATTTACATGGGAAGAGGATCTGTACATGAATAGATACATACAATGTTCAAGTGAACCTGATTGTGTGCACCTAGAACGCACAATATTCTAATCATTACCCCAATTAAAAAAATTAAAACCACTAACAACAATTAATGAGACATCAACTTATTGGGGTTTTTCCTGGCACATTCCATCATAGTTTACAACCTAGGAACTTAAAGGAAGACTCGGCTGCCCTAGTAACCAGATTTGGGAATGGAGAAATGCTGCCGCCTTCAGGCCTTTTGCCACAGCAGCAGCTTTAAACACAGGGCTAACGGTCACTTAATATTCACAGGAATTGTAGGGCTGTAAATGACACATGTCCTAAAAAAATGTCCTGGGGTAGGTAATGGTCAAAAAAGTTCAAAACACGGAAAATATTTTCAAGAAAACAATTTAAAGAGGTAAGTTTTACTCACTCTTCCATTTAAAAACAAAAGAAGAACATGGATCAAAGCTCAATATCGCGAATTATTGCTTGGATGTAAACCCAAACTACAAAAAGATTTCGCCACCCAATTTTCAAAATGCCATCAGTAAAAATGTCGACAAACAATGAATGCTGACGGGTTTGTGGACAAATGCATACCCACTATGCTGTTGGTTGGAGGTAAACCGGTAACAGCTAATCATGAGGACAGAATGGAGCTGCATTTAAAAGGTAAAAGTTGAGCTACCATATGATGCGGCCGATCCCCTAATGGGCCTATAACCTACAAAGACCAGAATCAGAAACACACAGATAGGCAAACATGCACTGCGGCAATATTTACAATAGCCAAGACATGCAAGCAAACAAAATGTCCATCAACAGATAAATGGCCAGAGAAGAAGTGGTATATGTACCGAATGGCATACTAGCCTTGGAAAAAAGTGAACAATCCCGTTTTCATGACTACAGATGAGCCTAGAAATAATCATATTATCTTAAGTAAGTCAAAAGGGAATGACAAATATCTTATGATATCCTTTATAGAGGTTAGCCTAAGATTGCTACCAATGAACATATTTCCACAGAAAAAAGACACTCACAGACTTATAAAACAAACCAACGGTTAACCAAAATGAAAGGTGGGAGGATGGATAAATTAGGATTATGGGGATAACATACATATACTAATGTATGTTAAATGTATATGAACATATGACATATAAACTATATGAATTATATAATCACCAATACATATAAAATACATAATGACCAAACACCTGCCAAATACCAAGGGAGGTCAACTCAACACTCTGTAATAACATACATGGTAAGAGGATCCGGAGATGGACAGATATATGTATGAATAATTGACCAGATTCTGTACAGCCAGACAATCACAACACTCTATTCAAATTTACTTCGATAAGAAAGAGAAATTAAATTTAAAAAACGAACATAAGTAAGGAGACATAAACTTCTGGGGGTTTGTCCGAGCACATTCCAGTCTAATTTACAACCGAGGAACACGACGTCCAGGAAGACTCTGTTGCCCTAGTAACAAGAGTTGAGAACGTAGAAATGCTGCCGCCTTGTGGCTGTTTCCCACAACAGCAACTGTAAACAGAGTGCTAATGGTCACTTAACATGCACAAGGACTGCCGGGCTGTAAATGACACCTGCCCTCAGAAAAGGCCCTGGGGTAGGGAATAGCCAAGAAAATTCAACACATGACAAATTTTTCAAGCAGTCAATATGAAGAGGGATGTTGTACTCACTCTTTAAAAAGAAAAAGGAAAAGAAAACAAAAGACATGCCTAAAGCTCAGTATAAGGAATTGTTAGATGCATGCAAATCCAACCTCCAAAAAGGTTTCAGCTCACACCAGTCAAATGACCATCAGCAAAACGTCTACAAACTATAAATGCTGAAGGGGTTTTAGAGAACTGTGTACCTTCTAGCTGCTGGTGGGATGAAGAGTGGTAACAGCACTAACGACAACAGAATGGAGGTGGTTTCAAAGGTAAAAATTGAGCTACCATATGATCCGGCAGGGCACCTTCTGGGCCTATAACCTAAGACCACCAGGATCGGAAAGACAGAGGCAGGCAAATGTGCACTGCAGCAATATTTAAATAGCCAAGACACGGAAGCAAAAAAAAGGTCCCGAAACAGATGAATGGACATAGAAGAAGTGGTATATGTACAGAATGGAATATTAGCCACGCAAAAAATAAAACAATGCCATTTGCAGCACCACAGATGATCCTAGAGATAATCACACAACGTGAAGTAAGTCAGAATGCGAAAGACAAATGTCCTATGATATCACTTATGTTATCTGAAAATTCATAAAAATGAACAAATTTCCATAGAGAAAGACAATCTCAGACTGAGAAGGCAAACTTATGGTTGAGCCAATGCAAAGGTGTGAGGAGTGGATAAATTAGGATATTCGGGTTATCAAACATATACTAGTACATATAAAATATATAATCACCAAAGACCTATGGAATACCAACAGTGGGCTACTCAACACTCTGTAAAAACTTACATGGAAAAGGATACAAAGATCAATAGATATATGTATATGTGTAAACGAACAAGATTCTGCACACCTAGCACAAACGACATGTTTCAATCAAATTGGCTCTGATAAAAACTAAAAATTAAAGACACAAACAAGAATTAAGGAGGCTAAAACTTCTGGGGCTCTGTGCTGGCACATTCAACTCTAATCTGCAACGTAAAATCACATCTTCCAGGAAGGTTCTGTTACCTTAGCAAGCAGAGTTGGTAACGTACAAATGGTGCCACCCAACGCTGCTTCCTCAAACGGCAGCTTTAAATCCACTACTAATGGTCACTAATATTCACAAGGACTGCAGGGGTGTAAATGACACATGCCCTCAAAAAATGTCCTGCAGTAGGGAAGGGCCAAAGCAATTCAAAACACGGCAAATTTTTCAAGAGGGCAATTTGAAGTTGTAAGTTTAACTCAATCTTAAAAAAAAATAAAAAGGATATTGATGAAAGCTCAACATCAGGAATTCTTAGACGCATGCAAAAGCATTCCACACAAAGTTATCACCTCACACTAGTCAGAATGACCATCAGCAAAAACTCTACAAACAATAGATGTTGAAGAAGTTGTGGAGAATAGCATGACCTATAGCTCCAAGTGGGATGTGAAGTGGTAACAGCCAATAATAGGAACAGAATGGCAGTGCATTGAAAAGGTAAACATTGAGTTACCATATGGTCCGGAAGGCTCACTATTGGGCCTGGCACCTGTGAAGACCAGAATCAAAACGACACAGATGGAACATCGTGTATTGCAGCAGTATTTACCATGGCCAAGACATGGAAGCAACAAAAATGTCCATCATCAGATGAATGGACGAAAGAGAGGTCCGTGTACACAATGGAATATCACACACAGAAAAGAATTGAAACAATGCCTTTTGCAGCACCATAGATGACGCTACAGATAATCATACAACTTGAAGTAAGTCACAAAGCGAGAGACACATATCCTATGATATCACGTATAGGTGTTATGTAAAAATTGATATTAATGAACTTATTTCCACAGAGAACGACACTCACATATTCAGAAAACAAACTTGTGGTTAACCAAATGGAAAGGTGTCAGGAATGTATAACGGAGGAGATTGGGTTTAACAGACATATGCTAATACTTATAAAATATCGAATCGCCAAAGACATACCAAATACCAAGAGAGGTCTACACAACATTCTGTAATAACCTATATGGAACAGGATCCAAACATGAAAAGATATATGTATCAATGAAACAGATTCTGTACACCTAGAACCAACACAACATTGCAACCAAATTTGCTCTGAGAAAAATAAAAAT
The DNA here is from genome assembly GCF_028023285.1 of Balaenoptera ricei. Lineage (NCBI taxonomy): Eukaryota > Metazoa > Chordata > Mammalia > Artiodactyla > Balaenopteridae > Balaenoptera > Balaenoptera ricei. Next base: position 93,293,328 of record NC_082640.1, read on the forward strand.
TAAACTAAGAATACCAACACCAAATAAGAAGACAGAAGTCTGAGGGGGTTTGTCCTGGCACATTCCACTCTAATTTGCGACCTACAAACAGGACTTCCAGGAAGGCTCTGTTGCCCTAGTAACCAGAGTTGGGAATATAGAAATGCCGCCGATTTGTGGCCGTTTCCTGCAACAGCAGCTTTAAACCCAGTGCTATTGGTCACTGCATATTCACAATTACTACAGGGTTGTAAATGACACCTGCCCTCAGAAAATGTCCTGCTGTAGGTAATGGCCAAAAGAATTCAGAAGACGGCCAATGTTTTCAAGGAAACAGTTTGAAGAGGTAAGTTTTACTCTTTTCCTGTTACAAGAAAAAAAAACCGGACGTGCATAAAAGCTCAATATCGGGAATTATTAGACGCATGCAAATCCAAAGTACAAAAAGGTATCACCACCGAACACTCAAAATGCCATCAGTAAAACGTCTACAAACAATAAATGCTGAAGGGGTTTTAGAGAACTGTGTACCCTCTACTTGCTGGTGGGATGGAAACTGGTAACAGGCAGTAGTGAGAACAGAATGGAGGTGCATTTAAAGGTAAAACTTGATCTACCATATGATCTAGTAGGCCCACTGCTGGCCCTATCCCCTGAGAAGACCAGAATCCGAAAGACACAGGCTGGCAATCCTGCACTGCATCAATATTTAGCAGAGCCAAGGCTTGGAAGCAACCAAAATGTCCATCAACCGATGAATGCACAAAGAAGAAGTGGTCCATGTACACAATGGAATATTCGCCATGGAAAAGAATGAAACACTGCTCTTTCCGGCACCATAGGTGAGCCTAGAGATAATCACAGAACATGAGGTAAGTCGGAAAGCAGACGACAAATATCCTGTGATATCACTACTAGGTGTTACCTAACAACTGACACAAGTGAACATATTTCCACAGAGAAAGAGACTCACAGACACAGAGAATAAACTAGGGTTTTCTAAACGGAAAGGTGGGAGGAATGGCTACATTAAGATTAGGGTTACCATACACATACAAATACATATTAAATACATATATCAAAAAGACCGATCCTATACCAAGGTAGGTCTACTGAACGCTCTGTAATAATTTACATGGGGGCTTCCTTGGTGGGGCGGTGGTTAAGAATCCGCCTGCCAATGCAGGGGACACAGGTTCGATCCCTGGTCCGCGAAGATCCCACATGCTGCAGAGCAATTAAGCCCGTGCACCACAACCACTGAGCCTGCGCTCTAGAGGCCACGAGCCACAACTACTGAGCCCACACGCCACAACTCCTGAAGCCCACACGCCAAGAGCCTGTGCTGTGCAACAAGAGAAGCCACTGCAGTGAGCAGCCCGTGCACCGCAACGAAGACTAGCCCCCGCTCACTGCAACTAGAGAAAGCCCACATGCAGCAATGAAGACCCAATTCGGCCAATAGATAAATAAATAAATAAATAAATAAATAAATAAATAAATAAATAAATAAATAATATTTATTGCAAAAAATAATAATAATTTACATGGGAAGAGGATCTGTACATGAATAGATACATACAATGTTCAAGTGAACCTGATTGTGTGCACCTAGAACGCACAATATTCTAATCATTACCCCAATTAAAAAAATTAAAACCACTAACAACAATTAATGAGACATCAACTTATTGGAGTTTTTCCTGGCACATTCCATCATAGTTTACAACCTAGGAACTTAAAGGAAGACTCGGCTGCCCTAGTAACCAGATTTGGGAATGGAGAAATGCTGCCGCCTTCAGGCCTTTTGCCACAGCAGCAGCTTTAAACACAGGGCTAACGGTCACTTAATATTCACAGGAATTGTAGGGCTGTAAATGACACATGTCCTAAAAAAATGTCCTGGGGTAGGTAATGGTCAAAAAAGTTCAAAACACGGAAAATATTTTCAAGAAAACAATTTAAAGAGGTAAGTTTTACTCACTCTTCCATTTAAAAACAAAAGAAGAACATGGATCAAAGCTCAATATCGCGAATTATTGCTTGGATGTAAACCCAAACTACAAAAAGATTTCGCCACCCAATTTTCAAAATGCCATCAGTAAAAATGTCGACAAACAATGAATGCTGACGGGTTTGTGGACAAATGCATACCCACTATGCTGTTGGTTGGAGGTAAACCGGTAACAGCTAATCATGAGGACAGAATGGAGCTGCATTTAAAAGGTAAAAGTTGAGCTACCATATGATGCGGCCGATCCCCTAATGGGCCTATAACCTACAAAGACCAGAATCAGAAACACACAGATAGGCAAACATGCACTGCGGCAATATTTACAATAGCCAAGACATGCAAGCAAACAAAATGTCCATCAACAGATAAATGGCCAGAGAAGAAGTGGTATATGTACCGAATGGCATACTAGCCTTGGAAAAAAGTGAACAATCCCGTTTTCATGACTACAGATGAGCCTAGAAATAATCATATTATCTTAAGTAAGTCAAAAGGGAATGACAAATATCTTATGATATCCTTTATAGAGGTTAGCCTAAGATTGCTACCAATGAACATATTTCCACAGAAAAAAGACACTCACAGACTTATAAAACAAACCAACGGTTAACCAAAATGAAAGGTGGGAGGATGGATAAATTAGGATTATGGGGATAACATACATATACTAATGTATGTTAAATGTATATGAACATATGACATATAAACTATATGAATTATATAATCACCAATACATATAAAATACATAATGACCAAACACCTGCCAAATACCAAGGGAGGTCAACTCAACACTCTGTAATAACATACATGGTAAGAGGATCCGGAGATGGACAGATATATGTATGAATAATTGACCAGATTCTGTACAGCCAGACAATCACAACACTCTATTCAAATTTACTTCGATAAGAAAGAGAAATTAAATTTAAAAAACGAACATAAGTAAGGAGACATAAACTTCTGGGGGTTTGTCCGAGCACATTCCAGTCTAATTTACAACCGAGGAACACGACGTCCAGGAAGACTCTGTTGCCCTAGTAACAAGAGTTGAGAACGTAGAAATGCTGCCGCCTTGTGGCTGTTTCCCACAACAGCAACTGTAAACAGAGTGCTAATGGTCACTTAACATGCACAAGGACTGCCGGGCTGTAAATGACACCTGCCCTCAGAAAAGGCCCTGGGGTAGGGAATAGCCAAGAAAATTCAACACATGACAAATTTTTCAAGCAGTCAATATGAAGAGGGATGTTGTACTCACTCTTTAAAAAGAAAAAGGAAAAGAAAACAAAAGACATGCCTAAAGCTCAGTATAAGGAATTGTTAGATGCATGCAAATCCAACCTCCAAAAAGGTTTCAGCTCACACCAGTCAAATGACCATCAGCAAAACGTCTACAAACTATAAATGCTGAAGGGGTTTTAGAGAACTGTGTACCTTCTAGCTGCTGGTGGGATGAAGAGTGGTAACAGCACTAACGACAACAGAATGGAGGTGGTTTCAAAGGTAAAAATTGAGCTACCATATGATCCGGAAGGGCACCTTCTGGGCCTATAACCTAAGACCACCAGGATCGGAAAGACAGAGGCAGGCAAATGTGCACTGCAGCAATATTTAAATAGCCAAGACACGGAAGCAAAAAAAAGGTCCCGAAACAGATGAATGGACATAGAAGAAGTGGTATATGTACAGAATGGAATATTAGCCACGCAAAAAATAAAACAATGCCATTTGCAGCACCACAGATGATCCTAGAGATAATCACACAACGTGAAGTAAGTCAGAATGCGAAAGACAAATGTCCTATGATATCACTTATGTTATCTGAAAATTCATAAAAATGAACAAATTTCCATAGAGAAAGACAATCTCAGACTGAGAAGGCAAACTTATGGTTGAGCCAATGCAAAGGTGTGAGGAGTGGATAAATTAGGATATTCGGGTTATCAAACATATACTAGTACATATAAAATATATAATCACCAAAGACCTATGGAATACCAACAGTGGGCTACTCAACACTCTGTAAAAACTTACATGGAAAAGGATACAAAGATCAATAGATATATGTATATGTGTAAACGAACAAGATTCTGCACACCTAGCACAAACGACATGTTTCAATCAAATTGGCTCTGATAAAAACTAAAAATTAAAGACACAAACAAGAATTAAGGAGGCTAAAACTTCTGGGGCTCTGTGCTGGCACATTCAACTCTAATCTGCAACGTAAAATCACATCTTCCAGGAAGGTTCTGTTACCTTAGCAAGCAGAGTTGGTAACGTACAAATGGTGCCACCCAACGCTGCTTCCTCAAACGGCAGCTTTAAATCCACTACTAATGGTCACTAATATTCACAAGGACTGCAGGGGTGTAAATGACACATGCCCTCAAAAAATGTCCTGCAGTAGGGAAGGGCCAAAGCAATTCAAAACACGGCAAATTTTTCAAGAGGGCAATTTGAAGTTGTAAGTTTAACTCAATCTTAAAAAAAAATAAAAAGGATATTGATGAAAGCTCAACATCAGGAATTCTTAGACGCATGCAAAAGCATTCCACACAAAGTTATCACCTCACACTAGTCAGAATGACCATCAGCAAAAACTCTACAAACAATAGATGTTGAAGAAGTTGTGGAGAATAGCATGACCTATAGCTCCAAGTGGGATGTGAAGTGGTAACAGCCAATAATAGGAACAGAATGGCAGTGCATTGAAAAGGTAAACATTGAGTTACCATATGGTCCGGAAGGCTCACTATTGGGCCTGGCACCTGTGAAGACCAGAATCAAAACGACACAGATGGAACATCGTGTATTGCAGCAGTATTTACCATGGCCAAGACATGGAAGCAACAAAAATGTCCATCATCAGATGAATGGACGAAAGAGAGGTCCGTGTACACAATGGAATATCACACACAGAAAAGAATTGAAACAATGCCTTTTGCAGCACCATAGATGACGCTACAGATAATCATACAACTTGAAGTAAGTCACAAAGCGAGAGACACATATCCTATGATATCACGTATAGGTGTTATGTAAAAATTGATATTAATGAACTTATTTCCACAGAGAACGACACTCACATATTCAGAAAACAAACTTGTGGTTAACCAAATGGAAAGGTGTCAGGAATGTATAACGGAGGAGATTGGGTTTAACAGACATATGCTAATACTTATAAAATATCGAATCGCCAAAGACATACCAAATACCAAGAGAGGTCTACACAACATTCTGTAATAACCTATATGGAACAGGATCCAAACATGAAAAGATATATGTATCAATGAAACAGATTCTGTACACCTAGAACCAACACAACATTGCAACCAAATTTGCTCTGAGAAAAATAAAAATTAAACTAAGAATACCAACACCAAATAAGAAGACAGAAGTCTGAGGGGGTTTGTCCTGGCACATTCCACTCTAATTTGCGACCTACAAACAGGACTTCCAGGAAGGCTCTGTTGCCCTAGTAACCAGAGTTGGGAATATAGAAATGCCGCCGATTTGTGGCCGTTTCCTGCAACAGCAGCTTTAAACCCAGTGCTATTGGTCACTGCATATTCACAATTACTACAGGGTTGTAAATGACACCTGCCCTCAGAAAATGTCCTGCTGTAGGTAATGGCCAAAAGAATTCAGAAGACGGCCAATGTTTTCAAGGAAACAGTTTGAAGAGGTAAGTTTTACTCTTTTCCTGTTACAAGAAAAAAAAACCGGACGTGCATAAAAGCTCAATATCGGGAATTATTAGACGCATGCAAATCCAAAGTACAAAAAGGTATCACCACCGAACACTCAAAATGCCATCAGTAAAACGTCTACAAACAATAAATGCTGAAGGGGTTTTAGAGAACTGTGTACCCTCTACTTGCTGGTGGGATGGAAACTGGTAACAGGCAGTAGTGAGAACAGAATGGAGGTGCATTTAAAGGTAAAACTTGATCTACCATATGATCTAGTAGGCCCACTGCTGGCCCTATCCCCTGAGAAGACCAGAATCCGAAAGACACAGGCTGGCAATCCTGCACTGCATCAATATTTAGCAGAGCCAAGGCTTGGAAGCAACCAAAATGTCCATCAACCGATGAATGCACAAAGAAGAAGTGGTCCATGTACACAATGGAATATTCGCCATGGAAAAGAATGAAACACTGCTCTTTCCGGCACCATAGGTGAGCCTAGAGATAATCACAGAACATGAGGTAAGTCGGAAAGCAGACGACAAATATCCTGTGATATCACTACTAGGTGTTACCTAACAACTGACACAAGTGAACATATTTCCACAGAGAAAGAGACTCACAGACACAGAGAATAAACTAGGGTTTTCTAAACGGAAAGGTGGGAGGAATGGCTACATTAAGATTAGGGTTACCATACACATACAAATACATATTAAATACATATATCAAAAAGACCGATCCTATACCAAGGTAGGTCTACTGAACGCTCTGTAATAATTTACATGGGGGCTTCCTTGGTGGGGCGGTGGTTAAGAATCCGCCTGCCAATGCAGGGGACACAGGTTCGATCCCTGGTCCGCGAAGATCCCACATGCTGCAGAGCAATTAAGCCCGTGCACCACAACCACTGAGCCTGCGCTCTAGAGGCCACGAGCCACAACTACTGAGCCCACACGCCACAACTCCTGAAGCCCACACGCCAAGAGCCTGTGCTGTGCAACAAGAGAAGCCACTGCAGTGAGCAGCCCGTGCACCGCAACGAAGACTAGCCCCCGCTCACTGCAACTAGAGAAAGCCCACATGCAGCAATGAAGACCCAATTCGGCCAATAGATAAATAAATAAATAAATAAATAAATAAATAAATAAATAAATAAATAAATAATATTTATTGCAAAAAATAATAATAATTTACATGGGAAGAGGATCTGTACATGAATAGATACATACAATGTTCAAGTGAACCTGATTGTGTGCACCTAGAACGCACAATATTCTAATCATTACCCCAATTAAAAAAATTAAAACCACTAACAACAATTAATGAGACATCAACTTATTGGAGTTTTTCCTGGCACATTCCATCATAGTTTACAACCTAGGAACTTAAAGGAAGACTCGGCTGCCCTAGTAACCAGATTTGGGAATGGAGAAATGCTGCCGCCTTCAGGCCTTTTGCCACAGCAGCAGCTTTAAACACAGGGCTAACGGTCACTTAATATTCACAGGAATTGTAGGGCTGTAAATGACACATGTCCTAAAAAAATGTCCTGGGGTAGGTAATGGTCAAAAAAGTTCAAAACACGGAAAATATTTTCAAGAAAACAATTTAAAGAGGTAAGTTTTACTCACTCTTCCATTTAAAAACAAAAGAAGAACATGGATCAAAGCTCAATATCGCGAATTATTGCTTGGATGTAAACCCAAACTACAAAAAGATTTCGCCACCCAATTTTCAAAATGCCATCAGTAAAAATGTCGACAAACAATGAATGCTGACGGGTTTGTGGACAAATGCATACCCACTATGCTGTTGGTTGGAGGTAAACCGGTAACAGCTAATCATGAGGACAGAATGGAGCTGCATTTAAAAGGTAAAAGTTGAGCTACCATATGATGCGGCCGATCCCCTAATGGGCCTATAACCTACAAAGGCCAGAATCAGAAACACACAGATAGGCAAACATGCACTGCGGCAATATTTACAATAGCCAAGACATGCAAGCAAACAAAATGTCCATCAACAGATAAATGGACAGAGAAGAAGTGGTATATGTACCGAATGGCATACTAGCCTTGGAAAAAAGTGAACAATCCCGTATTCATGACTACAGATGAGCCTAGAAATAATCATATTATCTTAAGTAAGTCAAAAGGGAATGACAAATATCTTATGATATCCTTTATAGAGGTTAGCCTAAGATTGCTACCAATGAACATATTTCCACAGAAAAAAGACACTCACAGACTTATAAAACAAACCAACGGTTAACCAAAATGAAAGGTGGGAGGATGGATAAATTAGGATTATGGGGATAACATACATATACTAATGTATGTTAAATGTATATGAACATATGACATATAAACTATATGAATTATATAATCACCAATACATATAAAATACATAATGACCAAACACCTGCCAAATACCAAGGGAGGTCAACTCAACACTCTGTAATAACATACATGGTAAGAGGATCCGGAGATGGACAGATATATGTATGAATAATTGACCAGATTCTGTACAGCCAGACAATCACAACACTCTATTCAAATTTACTTCGATAAGAAAGAGAAATTAAATTTAAAAAACAAACATAAGTAAGGAGACATAAACTTCTGGGGGTTTGTCCGAGCACATTCCAGTCTAATTTACAACCGAGGAACACGACGTCCAGGAAGACTCTGTTGCCCTAGTAACAAGAGTTGAGAACGTAGAAATGCTGCCGCCTTGTGGCTGTTTCCCACAACAGCAACTGTAAACAGAGTGCTAATGGTCACTTAACATTCACAAGGACTGCCGGGCTGTAAATGACACCTGCCCTCAGAAAAGGCCCTGGGGTAGGGAATAGCCAAGAAAATTCAACACATGACAAATTTTTCAAGCAGTCAATATGAAGAGGGATGTTGTACTCACTCTTTAAAAAGAAAAAGGAAAAGAAAACAAAAGACATGCCTAAAGCTCAGTATAAGGAATTGTTAGATGCATGCAAATCCAACCTCCAAAAAGGTTTCAGCTCACACCAGTCAAATGACCATCAGCAAAAAGTCTACAAACTATAAATGCTGAAGGGGTTTTAGAGAACTGTGTACCTTCTAGCTGCTGGTGGGATGAAGAGTGGTAACAGCACTAACGACAACAGAATGGAGGTGGTTTCAAAGGTAAAAATTGAGCTACCATATGATCCGGAAGGGCACCTTCTGGGCCTATAACCTAAGACCACCAGGATTGGAAAGACAGAGGCAGGCAAATGTGCACTGCAGCAATATTTAAATAGCCAAGACACGGAAGCAAAAAAAAGGTCCCGAAACAGATGAATGGACATAGAAGAAGTGGTATATGTACAGAATGGAATATTAGCCACGCAAAAAATAAAACAATGCCATTTGCAGCACCACAGATGATCCTAGAGATAATCACACAACGTGAAGTAAGTCAGAATGCGAAAGACAAATGTCCTATGATATCACTTATGTTATCTGAAAATTCATAAAAATGAACAAATTTCCATAGAGAAAGACAATCTCAGACTGAGAAGGCAAACTTATGGTTGAGCCAATGCAAAGGTGTGAGGAGTGGATAAATTAGGATATTCGGGTTATCAAACATATACTAGTACATATAAAATATATAATCACCAAAGACCTATGGAATACCAACAGTGGGCTACTCAACACTCTGTAAAAACTTACATGGAAAAGGATACAAAGATCAATAGATATATGTATATGTGTAAACGAACAAGATTCTGCACACCTAGCACAAACGACATGTTTCAATCAAATTGGCTCTGATAAAAACTAAAAATTAAAGACACAAACAAGAATTAAGGAGGCTAAAACTTCTGGGGCTCTGTGCTGGCACATTCAACTCTAATCTGCAACGTAAAATCACATCTTCCAGGAAGGTTCTGTTACCTTAGCAAGCAGAGTTGGTAACGTACAAATGGTGCCACCCAACGCTGCTTCCTCAAACGGCAGCTTTAAATCCACTACTAATGGTCACTAATATTCACAAGGACTGCAGGGGTGTAAATGACACATGCCCTCAAAAAATGTCCTGCAGTAGGGAAGGGCCAAAGCAATTCAAAACACGGCAAATTTTTCAAGAGGGCAATTTGAAGTTGTAAGTTTAACTCAATCTTAAAAAAAAATAAAAAGGATATTGATGAAAGCTCAACATCAGGAATTCTTAGACGCATGCAAAAGCATTCCACACAAAGTTATCACCTCACACTAGTCAGAATGACCATCAGCAAAAACTCTACAAACAATAGATGTTGAAGAAGTTGTGGAGAATAGCATGACCTATAGCTCCAAGTGGGATGTGAAGTGGTAACAGCCAATAATAGGAACAGAATGGCAGTGCATTGAAAAGGTAAACATTGAGTTACCATATGGTCCGGAAGGCTCACTATTGGGCCTGGCACCTGTGAAGACCAGAATCAAAACGACACAGATGGAACATCGTGTATTGCAGCAGTATTTACCATGGCCAAGACATGGAAGCAACAAAAATGTCCATCATCAGATGAATGGACGAAAGAGAGGTCCGTGTACACAATGGAATATCACACACAGAAAAGAATTGAAACAATGCCTTTTGCAGCACCATAGATGACGCTACAGATAATCATACAACTTGAAGTAAGTCACAAAGCGAGAGACACATATCCTATGATATCACGTATAGGTGTTATGTAAAAATTGATATTAATGAACTTATTTCCACAGAGAACGACACTCACATATTCAGAAAACAAACTTGTGGTTAACCAAATGGAAAGGTGTGAGGAATGTATAACGGAGGAGATTGGGTTTAACAGACATATGCTAATACTTATAAAATATCGAATCGCCAAAGACATACCAAATACCAAGAGAGGTCTACACAACATTCTGTAATAACCTATATGGAACAGGATCCAAACATGAAAAGATATATGTATCAATGAAACAGATTCTGTACACCTAGAACCAACACAACATTGCAACCAAATTTGCTCTGAGAAAAATAAAAATTAAACTAAGAATACCAACACCAAATAAGAAGACAGAAGTCTGAGGGGGTTTGTCCTGGCACATTCCACTCTAATTTGCGACCTACAAACAGGACTTCCAGGAAGGCTCTGTTGCCCTAGTAACCAGAGTTGGGAATATAGAAATGCCGCCGATTTGTGGCCGTTTCCTGCAACAGCAGCTTTAAACCCAGTGCTATTGGTCACTGCATATTCACAATTACTACAGGGTTGTAAATGACACCTGCCCTCAGAAAATGTCCTGCTGTAGGTAATGGCCAAAAGAATTCAGAAGACGGCCAATGTTTTCAAGGAAACAGTTTGAAGAGGTAAGTTTTACTCTTTTCCTGTTACAAGAAAAAAAAACCGGACGTGGATAAAAGCTCAATATCGGGAATTATTAGACGCATGCAAATCCAAAGTACAAAAAGGTATCACCACCGAACACTCAAAATGCCATCAGTAAAACGTCTACAAACAATAAATGCTGAAGGGGTTTTAGAGAACTGTGTACCCTCTACTTGCTGGTGGGATGGAAACTGGTAACAGGCAGTAGTGAGAACAGAATGGAGGTGCATTTAAAGGTAAAACTTGATCTACCATATGATCTAGTAGGCCCACTGCTGGCCCTATCCCCTGAGAAGACCAGAATCCGAAAGACACAGGCTGGCAATCCTGCACTGCATCAATATTTAGCAGAGCCAAGGCTTGGAAGCAACCAAAATGTCCATCAACCGATGAATGCACAAAGAAGAAGTGGTCCATGTACACAATGGAATATTCGCCATGGAAAAGAATGAAACACTGCTCTTTCCGGCACCATAGGTGAGCCTAGAGATAATCACAGAACATGAGGTAAGTCGGAAAGCAGACGACAAATATCCTGTGATATCACTACTAGGTGTTACCTAACAACTGACACAAGTGAACATATTTCCACAGAGAAAGAGACTCACAGACACAGAGAATAAACTAGGGTTTTCTAAACGGAAAGGTGGGAGGAATGGCTACATTAAGATTAGGGTTACCATACACATACAAATACATATTAAATACATATATCAAAAAGACCGATCCTATACCAAGGTAGGTCTACTGAACGCTCTGTAATAATTTACATGGGGGCTTCCTTGGTGGGGCGGTGGTTAAGAATCCGCCTGCCAATGCAGGGGACACAGGTTCGATCCCTGGTCCGCGAAGATCCCACATGCTGCAGAGCAATTAAGCCCGTGCACCACAACCACTGAGCCTGCGCTCTAGAGGCCACGAGCCACAACTACTGAGCCCACACGCCACAACTCCTGAAGCCCACACGCCAAGAGCCTGTGCTGTGCAACAAGAGAAGCCACTGCAGTGAGCAGCCCGTGCACCGCAACGAAGACTAGCCCCCGCTCACTGCAACTAGAGAAAGCCCACATGCAGCAATGAAGACCCAATTCGGCCAATAGATAAATAAATAAATAAATAAATAAATAAATAAATAAATAAATAAATAAATAATATTTATTGCAAAAAATAATAATAATTTACATGGGAAGAGGATCTGTACATGAATAGATACATACAATGTTCAAGTGAACCTGATTGTGTGCACCTAGAATGCACAATATTCTAATCATTACCCCAATTAAAAAAATTAAAACCACTAACAACAATTAATGAGACATCAACTTATTGGAGTTTTTCCTGGCACATTCCATCATAGTTTACAACCTAGGAACTTAAAGGAAGACTCGGCTGCCCTAGTAACCAGATTTGGGAATGGAGAAATGCTGCCGCCTTCAGGCCTTTTGCCACAGCAGCAGCTTTAAACACAGGGCTAACGGTCACTTAATATTCACAGGAATTGTAGGGCTGTAAATGACACATGTCCTAAAAAAATGTCCTGGGGTAGGTAATGGTCAAAAAAGTTCAAAACACGGAAAATATTTTCAAGAAAACAATTTAAAGAGGTAAGTTTTACTCACTCTTCCATTTAAAAACAAAAGAAGAACATGGATCAAAGCTCAATATCGCGAATTATTGCTTGGATGTAAACCCAAACTACAAAAAGATTTCGCCACCCAATTTTCAAAATGCCATCAGTAAAAATGTCGACAAACAATGAATGCTGACGGGTTTGTGGACAAATGCATACCCACTATGCTGTTGGTTGGAGGTAAACCGGTAACAGCTAATCATGAGGACAGAATGGAGCTGCATTTAAAAGGTAAAAGTTGAGCTACCATATGATGCGGCCGATCCCCTAATGGGCCTATAACCTACAAAGACCAGAATCAGAAACACACAGATAGGCAAACATGCACTGCGGCAATATTTACAATAGCCAAGACATGCAAGCAAACAAAATGTCCATCAACAGATAAATGGACAGAGAAGAAGTGGTATATGTACCGAATGGCATACTAGCCTTGGAAAAAAGTGAACAATCCCGTATTCATGACTACAGATGAGCCTAGAAATAATCATATTATCTTAAGTAAGTCAAAAGGGAATGACAAATATCTTATGATATCCTTTATAGAGGTTAGCCTAAGATTGCTACCAATGAACATATTTCCACAGAAAAAAGACACTCACAGACTTATAAAACAAACCAACGGTTAACCAAAATGAAAGGTGGGAGGATGGATAAATTAGGATTATGGGGATAACATACATATACTAATGTATGTTAAATGTATATGAACATATGACATATAAACTATATGAATTATATAATCACCAATACATATAAAGTACATAATGACCAAACACCTGCCAAATACCAAGGGAGGTCAACTCAACACTCTGTAATAACATACATGGTAAGAGGATCCGGAGATGGACAGATATATGTATGAATAATTGACCAGATTCTGTACAGCCAGACAATCACAACACTCTATTCAAATTTACTTCGATAAGAAAGAGAAATTAAATTTAAAAAACAAACATAAGTAAGGAGACATAAACTTCTGGGGGTTTGTCCGAGCACATTCCAGTCTAATTTACAACCGAGGAACACGAGGTCCAGGAAGACTCTGTTGCCCTAGTAACAAGAGTTGAGAACGTAGAAATGCTGCCGCCTTGTGGCTGTTTCCCACAACAGCAACTGTAAACAGAGTGCTAATGGTCACTTAACATTCACAAGGACTGCCGGGCTGTAAATGACACCTGCCCTCAGAAAAGGCCCTGGGGTAGGGAATAGCCAAGAAAATTCAACACATGACAAATTTTTCAAGCAGTCAATATGAAGAGGGATGTTGTACTCACTCTTTAAAAAGAAAAAGGAAAAGAAAACAAAAGACATGCCTAAAGCTCAGTATAAGGAATTGTTAGATGCATGCAAATCCAACCTCCAAAAAGGTTTCAGCTCACACCAGTCAAATGACCATCAGCAAAAAGTCTACAAACTATAAATGCTGAAGGGGTTTTAGAGAACTGTGTACCTTCTAGCTGCTGGTGGGATGAAGAGTGGTAACAGCACTAACGACAACAGAATGGAGGTGGTTTCAAAGGTAAAAATTGAGCTACCATATGATCCGGAAGGGCACCTTCTGGGCCTATAACCTAAGACCACCAGGATTGGAAAGACAGAGGCAGGCAAATGTGCACTGCAGCAATATTTAAATAGCCAAGACACGGAAGCAAAAAAAAGGTCCCGAAACAGATGAATGGACATAGAAGAAGTGGTATATGTACAGAATGGAATATTAGCCACGCAAAAAATAAAACAATGCCATTTGCAGCACCACAGATGATCCTAGAGATAATCACACAACGTGAAGTAAGTCAGAATGCGAAAGACAAATGTCCTATGATATCACTTATGTTATCTGAAAATTCATAAAAATGAACAAATTTCCATAGAGAAAGACAATCTCAGACTGAGAAGGCAAACTTATGGTTGAGCCAATGCAAAGGTGTGAGGAGTGGATAAATTAGGATATTCGGGTTATCAAACATATACTAGTACATATAAAATATATAATCACCAAAGACCTATGGAATACCAACAGTGGGCTACTCAACACTCTGTAAAAACTTACATGGAAAAGGATACAAAGATCAATAGATATATGTATATGTGTAAACGAACAAGATTCTGCACACCTAGCACAAACGACATGTTTCAATCAAATTGGCTCTGATAAAAACTAAAAATTAAAGACACAAACAAGAATTAAGGAGGCTAAAACTTCTGGGGCTCTGTGCTGGCACATTCAACTCTAATCTGCAACGTAAAATCACATCTTCCAGGAAGGTTCTGTTACCTTAGCAAGCAGAGTTGGTAACGTACAAATGGTGCCACCCAACGCTGCTTCCTCAAACGGCAGCTTTAAATCCACTACTAATGGTCACTAATATTCACAAGGACTGCAGGGGTGTAAATGACACATGCCCTCAAAAAATGTCCTGCAGTAGGGAAGGGCCAAAGCAATTCAAAACACGGCAAATTTTTCAAGAGGGCAATTTGAAGTTGTAAGTTTAACTCAATCTTAAAAAAAAATAAAAAGGATATTGATGAAAGCTCAACATCAGGAATTCTTAGACGCATGCAAAAGCATTCCACACAAAGTTATCACCTCACACTAGTCAGAATGACCATCAGCAAAAACTCTACAAACAATAGATGTTGAAGAAGTTGTGGAGAATAGCATGACCTATAGCTCCAAGTGGGATGTGAAGTGGTAACAGCCAATAATAGGAACAGAATGGCAGTGCATTGAAAAGGTAAACATTGAGTTACCATATGGTCCGGAAGGCTCACTATTGGGCCTGGCACCTGTGAAGACCAGAATCAAAACGACACAGATGGAACATCGTGTATTGCAGCAGTATTTACCATAGCCAAGACATGGAAGCAACAAAAATGTCCATCATCAGATGAATGGACGAAAGAGAGGTCCGTGTACACAATGGAATATCACACACAGAAAAGAATTGAAACAATGCCTTTTGCAGCACCATAGATGACGCTACAGATAATCATACAACTTGAAGTAAGTCACAAAGCGAGAGACACATATCCTATGATATCACGTATAGGTGTTATGTAAAAATTGATATTAATGAACTTATTTCCACAGAGAACGACACTCACATATTCAGAAAACAAACTTGTGGTTAACCAAATGGAAAGGTGTCAGGAATGTATAACGGAGGAGATTGGGTTTAACAGACATATGCTAATACTTATAAAATATCGAATCGCCAAAGACATACCAAATACCAAGAGAGGTCTACACAACATTCTGTAATAACCTATATGGAACAGGATCCAAACATGAAAAGATATATGTATCAATGAAACAGATTCTGTACACCTAGAACCAACACAACATTGCAACCAAATTTGCTCTGAGAAAAATAAAAATTAAACTAAGAATACCAACACCAAATAAGAAGACAGAAGTCTGAGGGGGTTTGTCCTGGCACATTCCACTCTAATTTGCGACCTACAAACAGGACTTCCAGGAAGGCTCTGTTGCCCTAGTAACCAGAGTTGGGAATATAGAAATGCCGCCGATTTGTGGCCGTTTCCTGCAACAGCAGCTTTAAACCCAGTGCTATTGGTCACTGCATATTCACAATTACTACAGGGTTGTAAATGACACCTGCCCTCAGAAAATGTCCTGCTGTAGGTAATGGCCAAAAGAATTCAGAAGACGGCCAATGTTTTCAAGGAAACAGTTTGAAGAGGTAAGTTTTACTCTTTTCCTGTTACAAGAAAAAAAAACGGACGTGGATAAAAGCTCAATATCGGGAATTATTAGACGCATGCAAATCCAAAGTACAAAAAGGTATCACCACCGAACACTCAAAATGCCATCAGTAAAACGTCTACAAACAATAAATGCTGAAGGGGTTTTAGAGAACTGTGTACCCTCTACTTGCTGGTGGGATGGAAACTGGTAACAGGCAGTAGTGAGAACAGAATGGAGGTGCATTTAAAGGTAAAACTTGATCTACCATATGATCTAGTAGGCCCACTGCTGGCCCTATCCCCTGAGAAGACCAGAATCCGAAAGACACAGGCTGGCAATCCTGCACTGCATCAATATTTAGCAGAGCCAAGGCTTGGAAGCAACCAAAATGTCCATCAACCGATGAATGCACAAAGAAGAAGTGGTCCATGTACACAATGGAATATTCGCCATGGAAAAGAATGAAACACTGCTCTTTCCGGCACCATAGGTGAGCCTAGAGATAATCACAGAACATGAGGTAAGTCGGAAAGCAGATGACAAATATCCTGTGATATCACTACTAGGTGTTACCTAACAACTGACACAAGTGAACATATTTCCACAGAGAAAGAGACTCACAGACACAGAGAATAAACTAGGGTTTTCTAAACGGAAAGGTGGGAGGAATGGCTACATTAAGATTAGGGTTACCATACACATACAAATACATATTAAATACATATATCAAAAAGACCGATCCTATACCAAGGTAGGTCTACTGAACGCTCTGTAATAATTTACATGGGGGCTTCCTTGGTGGGGCGGTGGTTAAGAATCCGCCTGCCAATGCAGGGGACACAGGTTCGATCCCTGGTCCGCGAAGATCCCACATGCTGCAGAGCAATTAAGCCCGTGCACCACAACCACTGAGCCTGCGCTCTAGAGGCCACGAGCCACAACTACTGAGCCCACACGCCACAACTCCTGAAGCCCACACGCCAAGAGCCTGTGCTGTGCAACAAGAGAAGCCACTGCAGTGAGCAGCCCGTGCATCGCAACGAAGACTAGCCCCCGCTCACTGCAACTAGAGAAAGCCCACATGCAGCAATGAAGACCCAATTCGGCCAATAGATAAATAAATAAATAAATAAATAAACAAACAAACAAATAAATAAATAAATAATATTTATTGCAAAAAATAATAATAATTTACATGGGAAGAGGATCTGTACATGAATAGATACATACAATGTTCAAGTGAACCTGATTGTGTGCACCTAGAACGCACAATATTCTAATCATTACCCCAATTAAAAAAATTAAAACCACTAACAACAATTAATGAGACATCAACTTATTGGGGTTTTTCCTGGCACATTCCATTCTAGTTTACAACCTAGGAACTTAAAGGAAGACTCGGCTGCCCTAGTAACCAGATTTGGGAATGGAGAAATGCTGCCGCCTTCAGGCCTTTTGCCACAGCAGCAGCTTTAAACACAGGGCTAACGGTCACTTAATATTCACAGGAATTGTAGGGCTGTAAATGACACATGTCCTAAAAAAATGTCCTGGGGTAGGTAATGGTCAAAAAAGTTCAAAACACGGAAAATATTTTCAAGAAAACAATTTAAAGAGGTAAGTTTTACTCACTCTTCCATTTAAAAACAAAAGAAGAACATGGATCAAAGCTCAATATCGCGAATTATTGCTTGGATGTAAACCCAAACTACAAAAAGATTTCGCCACCCAATTTTCAAAATGCCATCAGTAAAAATGTCGACAAACAATGAATGCTGACGGGTTTGTGGACAAATGCATACCCACTATGCTGTTGGTTGGAGGTAAACCGGTAACAGCTAATCATGAGGACAGAATGGAGCTGCATTTAAAAGGTAAAAGTTGAGCTACCATATGATGCGGCCGATCCCCTAATGGGCCTATAACCTACAAAGACCAGAATCAGAAACACACAGATAGGCAAACATGCACTGCGGCAATATTTACAATAGCCAAGACATGCAAGCAAACAAAATGTCCATCAACAGATAAATGGCCAGAGAAGAAGTGGTATATGTACCGAATGGCATACTAGCCTTGGAAAAAAGTGAACAATCCCGTTTTCATGACTACAGATGAGCCTAGAAATAATCATATTATCTTAAGTAAGTCAAAAGGGAATGACAAATATCTTATGATATCCTTTATAGAGGTTAGCCTAAGATTGCTACCAATGAACATATTTCCACAGAAAAAAGACACTCACAGACTTATAAAACAAACCAACGGTTAACCAAAATGAAAGGTGGGAGGATGGATAAATTAGGATTATGGGGATAACATACATATACTAATGTATGTTAAATGTATATGAACATATGACATATAAACTATATGAATTATATAATCACCAATACATATAAAATACATAATGACCAAACACCTGCCAAATACCAAGGGAGGTCAACTCAACACTCTGTAATAACATACATGGTAAGAGGATCCGGAGATGGACAGATATATGTATGAATAATTGACCAGATTCTGTACAGCCAGACAACCACAACACTCTATTCAAATTTACTTCGATAAGAAATAGAAATTAAATTTAAAAAACAAACATAAGTAAGGAGACATAAACTTCTGGGGGTTTGTCCGAGCACATTCCAGTCTAATTTACAACCGAGGAACACGACGTCCAGGAAGACTCTGTTGCCCTAGTAACAAGAGTTGAGAACGTAGAAATGCTGCCGCCTTGTGGCTGTTTCCCACAACAGCAACTGTAAACAGAGTGCTAATGGTCACTTAACATTCACAAGGACTGCCGGGCTGTAAATGACACCTGCCCTCAGAAAAGGCCCTGGGGTAGGGAATAGCCAAGAAAATTCAACACATGACAAATTTTTCAAGCAGTCAATATGAAGAGGGATGTTGTACTCACTCTTTAAAAAGAAAAAGGAAAAGAAAACAAAAGACATGCCTAAAGCTCAGTATAAGGAATTGTTAGATGCATGCAAATCCAACCTCCAAAAAGGTTTCAGCTCACACCAGTCAAATGACCATCAGCAAAAAGTCTACAAACTATAAATGCTGAAGGGGTTTTAGAGAACTGTGTACCTTCTAGCTGCTGGTGGGATGAAGAGTTGTAACAGCACTAACGACAACAGAATGGAGGTGGTTTCAAAGGTAAAAATTGAGCTACCATATGATCCGGCAGGGCACCTTCTGGGCCTATAACCTAAGACCACCAGGATCGGAAAGACAGAGGCAGGCAAATGTGCACTGCAGCAATATTTAAATAGCCAAGACACGGAAGCAAAAAAAAGGTCCCGAAACAGATGAATGGACATAGAAGAAGTGGTATATGTACAGAATGGAATATTAGCCACGCAAAAAATAAAACAATGCCATTTGCAGCACCACAGATGATCCTAGAGATAATCACACAACGTGAAGTAAGTCAGAATGCGAAAGACAAATGTCCTATGATATCACTTATGTTATCTGAAAATTCATAAAAATGAACAAATTTCCATAGAGAAAGACAATCTCAGACTGAGAAGGCAAACTTATGGTTGAGCCAATGCAAAGGTGTGAGGAGTGGATAAATTAGGATATTCGGGTTATCAAACATATACTAGTACATATAAAATATATAATCACCAAAGACCTATGGAATACCAACAGTGGGCTACTCAACACTCTGTAAAAACTTACATGGAAAAGGATACAAAGATCAATAGATATATGTATATGTGTAAACGAACAAGATTCTGCACACCTAGCACAAACGACATGTTTCAATCAAATTGGCTCTGATAAAAACTAAAAATTAAAGACACAAACAAGAATTAAGGAGGCTAAAACTTCTGGGGCTCTGTGCTGGCACATTCAACTCTAATCTGCAACGTAAAATCACATCTTCCAGGAAGGTTCTGTTACCTTAGCAAGCAGAGTTGGTAACGTACAAATGGTGCCACCCAACGCTGCTTCCTCAAACGGCAGCTTTAAATCCACTACTAATGGTCACTAATATTCACAAGGACTGCAGGGGTGTAAATGACACATGCCCTCAAAAAATGTCCTGCAGTAGGGAAGGGCCAAAGCAATTCAAAACACGGCAAATTTTTCAAGAGGGCAATTTGAAGTTGTAAGTTTAACTCAATCTTAAAAAAAAATAAAAAGGATATTGATGAAAGCTCAACATCAGGAATTCTTAGACGCATGCAAAAGCATTCCACACAAAGTTATCACCTCACACTAGTCAGAATGACCATCAGCAAAAACTCTACAAACAATAGATGTTGAAGAAGTTGTGGAGAATAGCATGACCTATAGCTCCAAGTGGGATGTGAAGTGGTAACAGCCAATAATAGGAACAGAATGGCAGTGCATTGAAAAGGTAAACATTGAGTTACCATATGGTCCGGAAGGCTCACTATTGGGCCTGGCACCTGTGAAGACCAGAATCAAAACGACACAGATGGAACATCGTGTATTGCAGCAGTATTTACCATGGCCAAGACATGGAAGCAACAAAAATGTCCATCATCAGATGAATGGACGAAAGAGAGGTCCGTGTACACAATGGAATATCACACACAGAAAAGAATTGAAACAATGCCTTTTGCAGCACCATAGATGACGCTACAGATAATCATACAACTTGAAGTAAGTCACAAAGCGAGAGACACATATCCTATGATATCACGTATAGGTGTTATGTAAAAATTGATATTAATGAACTTATTTCCACAGAGAACGACACTCACATATTCAGAAAACAAACTTGTGGTTAACCAAATGGAAAGGTGTGAGGAATGTATAACGGAGGAGATTGGGTTTAACAGACATATGCTAATACTTATAAAATATCGAATCGCCAAAGACATACCAAATACCAAGAGAGGTCTACACAACATTCTGTAATAACCTATATGGAACAGGATCCAAACATGAAAAGATATATGTATCAATGAAACAGATTCTGTACACCTAGAACCAACACAACATTGCAACCAAATTTGCTCTGAGAAAAATAAAAATTAAACTAAGAATACCAACACCAAATAAGAAGACAGAAGTCTGAGGGGGTTTGTCCTGGCACATTCCACTCTAATTTGCGACCTACAAACAGGACTTCCAGGAAGGCTCTGTTGCCCTAGTAACCAGAGTTGGGAATATAGAAATGCCGCCGATTTGTGGCCGTTTCCTGCAACAGCAGCTTTAAACCCAGTGCTATTGGTCACTGCATATTCACAATTACTACAGGGTTGTAAATGACACCTGCCCTCAGAAAATGTCCTGCTGTAGGTAATGGCCAAAAGAATTCAGAAGACGGCCAATGTTTTCAAGGAAACAGTTTGAAGAGGTAAGTTTTACTCTTTTCCTGTTACAAGAAAAAAAAACCGGACGTGGATAAAAGCTCAATATCGGGAATTATTAGACGCATGCAAATCCAAAGTACAAAAAGGTATCACCACCGAACACTCAAAATGCCATCAGTAAAACGTCTACAAACAATAAATGCTGAAGGGGTTTTAGAGAACTGTGTACCCTCTACTTGCTGGTGGGATGGAAACTGGTAACAGGCAGTAGTGAGAACAGAATGGAGGTGCATTTAAAGGTAAAACTTGATCTACCATATGATCTAGTAGGCCCACTGCTGGCCCTATCCCCTGAGAAGACCAGAATCCGAAAGACACAGGCTGGCAATCCTGCACTGCATCAATATTTAGCAGAGCCAAGGCTTGGAAGCAACCAAAATGTCCATCAACCGATGAATGCACAAAGAAGAAGTGGTCCATGTACACAATGGAATATTCGCCATGGAAAAGAATGAAACACTGCTCTTTCCAGCACCATAGGTGAGCCTAGAGATAATCACAGAACATGAGGTAAGTCGGAAAGCAGACGACAAATATCCTGTGATATCACTACTAGGTGTTACCTAACAACTGACACAAGTGAACATATTTCCACAGAGAAAGAGACTCACAGACACAGAGAATAAACTAGGGTTTTCTAAACGGAAAGGTGGGAGGAATGGCTACATTAAGATTAGGGTTACCATACACATACAAATACATATTAAATACATATATCAAAAAGACCGATCCTATACCAAGGTAGGTCTACTGAACGCTCTGTAATAATTTACATGGGGGCTTCCTTGGTGGGGCGGTGGTTAAGAATCCGCCTGCCAATGCAGGGGACACAGGTTCGATCCCTGGTCCGCGAAGATCCCACATGCTGCAGAGCAATTAAGCCCGTGCACCACAACCACTGAGCCTGCGCTCTAGAGGCCACGAGCCACAACTACTGAGCCCACACGCCACAACTCCTGAAGCCCACACGCCAAGAGCCTGTGCTGTGCAACAAGAGAAGCCACTGCAGTGAGCAGCCCGTGCACCGCAACGAAGACTAGCCCCCGCTCACTGCAACTAGAGAAAGCCCACATGCAGCAATGAAGACCCAATTCGGCCAATAGATAAATAAATAAATAAATAAATAAATAAATAAATAATATTTATTGCAAAAAATAATAATAATTTACATGGGAAGAGGATCTGTACATGAATAGATACATACAATGTTCAAGTGAACCTGATTGTGTGCACCTAGAACGCACAATATTCTAATCATTACCCCAATTAAAAAAATTAAAACCACTAACAACAATTAATGAGACATCAACTTATTGGAGTTTTTCCTGGCACATTCCATCATAGTTTACAACCTAGGAACTTAAAGGAAGACTCGGCTGCCCTAGTAACCAGATTTGGGAATGGAGAAATGCTGCCGCCTTCAGGCCTTTTGCCACAGCAGCAGCTTTAAACACAGGGCTAACGGTCACTTAATATTCACAGGAATTGTAGGGCTGTAAATGACACATGTCCTAAAAAAATGTCCTGGGGTAGGTAATGGTCAAAAAAGTTCAAAACACGGAAAATATTTTCAAGAAAACAATTTAAAGAGGTAAGTTTTACTCACTCTTCCATTTAAAAACAAAAGAAGAACATGGATCAAAGCTCAATATCGCGAATTATTGCTTGGATGTAAACCCAAACTACAAAAAGATTTCGCCACCCAATTTTCAAAATGCCATCAGTAAAAATGTCGACAAACAATGAATGCTGACGGGTTTGTGGACAAATGCATACCCACTATGCTGTTGGTTGGAGGTAAACCGGTAACAGCTAATCATGAGGACAGAATGGAGCTGCATTTAAAAGGTAAAAGTTGAGCTACCATATGATGCGGCCGATCCCCTAATGGGCCTATAACCTACAAAGACCAGAATCAGAAACACACAGATAGGCAAACATGCACTGCGGCAATATTTACAATAGCCAAGACATGCAAGCAAACAAAATGTCCATCAACAGATAAATGGACAGAGAAGAAGTGGTATATGTACCGAATGGCATACTAGCCTTGGAAAAAAGTGAACAATCCCGTATTCATGACTACAGATGAGCCTAGAAATAATCATATTATCTTAAGTAAGTCAAAAGGGAATGACAAATATCTTATGATATCCTTTATAGAGGTTAGCCTAAGATTGCTACCAATGAACATATTTCCACAGAAAAAAGACACTCACAGACTTATAAAACAAACCAACGGTTAACCAAAATGAAAGGTGGGAGGATGGATAAATTAGGATTATGGGGATAACATACATATACTAATGTATGTTAAATGTATATGAACATATGACATATAAACTATATGAATTATATAATCACCAATACATATAAAATACATAATGACCAAACACCTGCCAAATACCAAGGGAGGTCAACTCAACACTCTGTAATAACATACATGGTAAGAGGATCCGGAGATGGACAGATATATGTATGAATAATTGACCAGATTCTGTACAGCCAGACAATCACAACACTCTATTCAAATTTACTTCGATAAGAAAGAGAAATTAAATTTAAAAAACAAACATAAGTAAGGAGACATAAACTTCTGGGGGTTTGTCCGAGCACATTCCAGTCTAATTTACAACCGAGGAACACGACGTCCAGGAAGACTCTGTTGCCCTAGTAACAAGAGTTGAGAACGTAGAAATGCTGCCGCCTTGTGGCTGTTTCCCACAACAGCAACTGTAAACAGAGTGCTAATGGTCACTTAACATTCACAAGGACTGCCGGGCTGTAAATGACACCTGCCCTCAGAAAAGGCCCTGGGGTAGGGAATAGCCAAGAAAATTCAACACATGACAAATTTTTCAAGCAGTCAATATGAAGAGGGATGTTGTACTCACTCTTTAAAAAGAAAAAGGAAAAGAAAACAAAAGACATGCCTAAAGCTCAGTATAAGGAATTGTTAGATGCATGCAAATCCAACCTCCAAAAAGGTTTCAGCTCACACCAGTCAAATGACCATCAGCAAAAAGTCTACAAACTATAAATGCTGAAGGGGTTTTAGAGAACTGTGTACCTTCTAGCTGCTGGTGGGATGAAGAGTGGTAACAGCACTAACGACAACAGAATGGAGGTGGTTTCAAAGGTAAAAATTGAGCTACCATATGATCCGGAAGGGCACCTTCTGGGCCTATAACCTAAGACCACCAGGATTGGAAAGACAGAGGCAGGCAAATGTGCACTGCAGCAATATTTAAATAGCCAAGACACGGAAGCAAAAAAAAGGTCCCGAAACAGATGAATGGACATAGAAGAAGTGGTATATGTACAGAATGGAATATTAGCCACGCAAAAAATAAAACAATGCCATTTGCAGCACCACAGATGATCCTAGAGATAATCACACAACGTGAAGTAAGTCAGAATGCGAAAGACAAATGTCCTATGATATCACTTATGTTATCTGAAAATTCATAAAAATGAACAAATTTCCATAGAGAAAGACAATCTCAGACTGAGAAGGCAAACTTATGGTTGAGCCAATGCAAAGGTGTGAGGAGTGGATAAATTAGGATATTCGGGTTATCAAACATATACTAGTACATATAAAATATATAATCACCAAAGACCTATGGAATACCAACAGTGGGCTACTCAACACTCTGTAAAAACTTACATGGAAAAGGATACAAAGATCAATAGATATATGTATATGTGTAAACGAACAAGATTCTGCACACCTAGCACAAACGACATGTTTCAATCAAATTGGCTCTGATAAAAACTAAAAATTAAAGACACAAACAAGAATTAAGGAGGCTAAAACTTCTGGGGCTCTGTGCTGGCACATTCCACTCTAATCTGCAACGTAAAATCACATCTTCCAGGAAGGTTCTGTTACCTTAGCAAGCAGAGTTGGTAACGTACAAATGGTGCCACCCAACGCTGCTTCCTCAAACGGCAGCTTTAAATCCACTACTAATGGTCACTAATATTCACAAGGACTGCAGGGGTGTAAATGACACATGCCCTCAAAAAATGTCCTGCAGTAGGGAAGGGCCAAAGCAATTCAAAACACGGCAAATTTTTCAAGAGGGCAATTTGAAGTTGTAAGTTTAACTCAATCTTAAAAAAAAATAAAAAGGATATTGATGAAAGCTCAACATCAGGAATTCTTAGACGCATGCAAAAGCATTCCACACAAAGTTATCACCTCACACTAGTCAGAATGACCATCAGCAAAAACTCTACAAACAATAGATGTTGAAGAAGTTGTGGAGAATAGCATGACCTATAGCTCCAAGTGGGATGTGAAGTGGTAACAGCCAATAATAGGAACAGAATGGCAGTGCATTGAAAAGGTAAACATTGAGTTACCATATGGTCCGGAAGGCTCACTATTGGGCCTGGCACCTGTGAAGACCAGAATCAAAACGACACAGATGGAACATCGTGTATTGCAGCAGTATTTACCATAGCCAAGACATGGAAGCAACAAAAATGTCCATCATCAGATGAATGGACGAAAGAGAGGTCCGTGTACACAATGGAATATCACACACAGAAAAGAATTGAAACAATGCCTTTTGCAGCACCATAGATGACGCTACAGATAATCATACAACTTGAAGTAAGTCACAAAGCGAGAGACACATATCCTATGATATCACGTATAGGTGTTATGTAAAAATTGATATTAATGAACTTATTTCCACAGAGAACGACACTCACATATTCAGAAAACAAACTTGTGGTTAACCAAATGGAAAGGTGTGAGGAATGTATAACGGAGGAGATTGGGTTTAACAGACATATGCTAATACTTATAAAATATCGAATCGCCAAAGACATACCAAATACCAAGAGAGGTCTACACAACATTCTGTAATAACCTATATGGAACAGGATCCAAACATGAAAAGATATATGTATCAATGAAACAGATTCTGTACACCTAGAACCAACACAACATTGCAACCAAATTTGCTCTGAGAAAAATAAAAATTAAACTAAGAATACCAACACCAAATAAGAAGACAGAAGTCTGAGGGGGTTTGTCCTGGCACATTCCACTCTAATTTGCGACCTACAAACAGGACTTCCAGGAAGGCTCTGTTGCCCTAGTAACCAGAGTTGGGAATATAGAAATGCCGCCGATTTGTGGCCGTTTCCTGCAACAGCAGCTTTAAACCCAGTGCTATTGGTCACTGCATATTCACAATTACTACAGGGTTGTAAATGACACCTGCCCTCAGAAAATGTCCTGCTGTAGGTAATGGCCAAAAGAATTCAGAAGACGGCCAATGTTTTCAAGGAAACAGTTTGAAGAGGTAAGTTTTACTCTTTTCCTGTTACAAGAAAAAAAAACGGACGTGGATAAAAGCTCAATATCGGGAATTATTAGACGCATGCAAATCCAAAGTACAAAAAGGTATCACCACCGAACACTCAAAATGCCATCAGTAAAACGTCTACAAACAATAAATGCTGAAGGGGTTTTAGAGAACTGTGTACCCTCTACTTGCTGGTGGGATGGAAACTGGTAACAGGCAGTAGTGAGAACAGAATGGAGGTGCATTTAAAGGTAAAACTTGATCTACCATATGATCTAGTAGGCCCACTGCTGGCCCTATCCCCTGAGAAGACCAGAATCCGAAAGACACAGGCTGGCAATCCTGCACTGCATCAATATTTAGCAGAGCCAAGGCTTGGAAGCAACCAAAATGTCCATCAACCGATGAATGCACAAAGAAGAAGTGGTCCATGTACACAATGGAATATTCGCCATGGAAAAGAATGAAACACTGCTCTTTCCGGCACCATAGGTGAGCCTAGAGATAATCACAGAACATGAGGTAAGTCGGAAAGCAGACGACAAATATCCTGTGATATCACTACTAGGTGTTACCTAACAACTGACACAAGTGAACATATTTCCACAGAGAAAGAGACTCACAGACACAGAGAATAAACTAGGGTTTTCTAAACGGAAAGGTGGGAGGAATGGCTACATTAAGATTAGGGTTACCATACACATACAAATACATATTAAATACATATATCAAAAAGACGGATCCTATACCAAGGTAGGTCTACTGAACGCTCTGTAATAATTTACATGGGGGCTTCCTTGGTGGGGCGGTGGTTAAGAATCCGCCTGCCAATGCAGGGGACACAGGTTCGATCCCTGGTCCGCGAAGATCCCACATGCTGCAGAGCAATTAAGCCCGTGCACCACAACCACTGAGCCTGCGCTCTAGAGGCCACGAGCCACAACTACTGAGCCCACACGCCACAACTCCTGAAGCCCACACGCCAAGAGCCTGTGCTGTGCAACAAGAGAAGCCACTGCAGTGAGCAGCCCGTGCACCGCAACGAAGACTAGCCCCCGCTCACTGCAACTAGAGAAAGCCCACATGCAGCAATGAAGACCCAATTCGGCCAATAGATAAATAAATAAATAAATAAATAAACAAATAAATAAATAAATAAATAAATAATATTTATTGCAAAAAATAATAATAATTTACATGGGAAGAGGATCTGTACATGAATAGATACATACAATGTTCAAGTGAACCTGATTGTGTGCACCTAGAACGCACAATATTCTAATCATTACCCCAATTAAAAAAATTAAAACCACTAACAACAATTAATGAGACATCAACTTATTGGAGTTTTTCCTGGCACATTCCATCATAGTTTACAACCTAGGAACTTAAAGGAAGACTCGGCTGCCCTAGTAACCAGATTTGGGAATGGAGAAATGCTGCCGCCTTCAGGCCTTTTGCCACAGCAGCAGCTTTAAACACAGGGCTAACGGTCACTTAATATTCACAGGAATTGTAGGGCTGTAAATGACACATGTCCTAAAAAAATGTCCTGGGGTAGGTAATGGTCAAAAAAGTTCAAAACACGGAAAATATTTTCAAGAAAACAATTTAAAGAGGTAAGTTTTACTCACTCTTCCATTTAAAAACAAAAGAAGAACATGGATCAAAGCTCAATATCGCGAATTATTGCTTGGATGTAAACCCAAACTACAAAAAGATTTCGCCACCCAATTTTCAAAATGCCATCAGTAAAAATGTCGACAAACAATGAATGCTGACGGGTTTGTGGACAAATGCATACCCACTATGCTGTTGGTTGGAGGTAAACCGGTAACAGCTAATCATGAGGACAGAATGGAGCTGCATTTAAAAGGTAAAAGTTGAGCTACCATATGATGCGGCCGATCCCCTAATGGGCCTATAACCTACAAAGACCAGAATCAGAAACACACAGATAGGCAAACATGCACTGCGGCAATATTTACAATAGCCAAGACATGCAAGCAAACAAAATGTCCATCAACAGATAAATGGCCAGAGAAGAAGTGGTATATGTACCGAATGGCATACTAGCCTTGGAAAAAAGTGAACAATCCCGTTTTCATGACTACAGATGAGCCTAGAAATAATCATATTATCTTAAGTAAGTCAAAAGGGAATGACAAATATCTTATGATATCCTTTATAGAGGTTAGCCTAAGATTGCTACCAATGAACATATTTCCACAGAAAAAAGACACTCACAGACTTATAAAACAAACCAACGGTTAACCAAAATGAAAGGTGGGAGGATGGATAAATTAGGATTGTGGGGATAACATACATATACTAATGTATGTTAAATGTATATGAACATATGACATATAAACTATATGAATTATATAATCACCAATACATATAAAATACATAATGACCAAACACCTGCCAAATACCAAGGGAGGTCAACTCAACACTCTGTAATAACATACATGGTAAGAAGATCCGGAGATGGACAGATATATGTATGAATAATTGACCAGATTCTGTACAGCCAGACAACCACAACACTCTATTCAAATTTACTTCGATAAGAAATAGAAATTAAATTTAAAAAACGAACATAAGTAAGGAGACATAAACTTCTGGGGGTTTGTCCGAGCACATTCCAGTCTAATTTACAACCGAGGAACACGACGTCCAGGAAGACTCTGTTGCCCTAGTAACAAGAGTTGAGAACGTAGAAATGCTGCCGCCTTGTGGCTGTTTCCCACAACAGCAACTGTAAACAGAGTGCTAATGGTCACTTAACATTCACAAGGACTGCCGGGCTGTAAATGACACCTGCCCTCAGAAAAGGCCCTGGGGTAGGGAATAGCCAAGAAAATTCAACACATGACAAATTTTTCAAGCAGTCAATATGAAGAGGGATGTTGTACTCACTCTTTAAAAAGAAAAAGGAAAAGAAAACAAAAGACATGCCTAAAGCTCAGTATAAGGAATTGTTAGATGCATGCAAATCCAACCTCCAAAAAGGTTTCAGCTCACACCAGTCAAATGACCATCAGCAAAAAGTCTACAAACTATAAATGCTGAAGGGGTTTTAGAGAACTGTGTACCTTCTAGCTGCTGGTGGGATGAAGAGTGGTAACAGCACTAACGACAACAGAATGGAGGTGGTTTCAAAGGTAAAAATTGAGCTACCATATGATCCGGAAGGGCACCTTCTGGGCCTATAACCTAAGACCACCAGGATTGGAAAGACAGAGGCAGGCAAATGTGCACTGCAGCAATATTTAAATAGCCAAGACACGGAAGCAAAAAAAAGGTCCCGAAACAGATGAATGGACATAGAAGAAGTGGTATATGTACAGAATGGAATATTAGCCACGCAAAAAATAAAACAATGCCATTTGCAGCACCACAGATGATCCTAGAGATAATCACACAACGTGAAGTAAGTCAGAATGCGAAAGACAAATGTCCTATGATATCACTTATGTTATCTGAAAATTCATAAAAATGAACAAATTTCCATAGAGAAAGACAATCTCAGACTGAGAAGGCAAACTTATGGTTGAGCCAATGCAAAGGTGTGAGGAGTGGATAAATTAGGATATTCGGGTTATCAAACATATACTAGTACATATAAAATATATAATCACCAAAGACCTATGGAATACCAACAGTGGGCTACTCAACACTCTGTAAAAACTTACATGGAAAAGGATACAAAGATCAATAGATATATGTATATGTGTAAACGAACAAGATTCTGCACACCAGCACAAACGACATGTTTCAATCAAATTGGCTCTGATAAAAACTAAAAATTAAAGACACAAACAAGAATTAAGGAGGCTAAAACTTCTGGGGCTCTGTGCTGGCACATTCCACTCTAATCTGCAACGTAAAATCACATCTTCCAGGAAGGTTCTGTTACCTTAGCAAGCAGAGTTGGTAACGTACAAATGGTGCCACCCAACGCTGCTTCCTCAAACGGCAGCTTTAAATCCACTACTAATGGTCACTAATATTCACAAGGACTGCAGGGGTGTAAATGACACATGCCCTCAAAAAATGTCCTGCAGTAGGGAAGGGCCAAAGCAATTCAAAACACGGCAAATTTTTCAAGAGGGCAATTTGAAGTTGTAAGTTTAACTCAATCTTAAAAAAAAATAAAAAGGATATTGATGAAAGCTCAACATCAGGAATTCTTAGACGCATGCAAAAGCATTCCACACAAAGTTATCACCTCACACTAGTCAGAATGACCATCAGCAAAAACTCTACAAACAATAGATGTTGAAGAAGTTGTGGAGAATAGCATGACCTATAGCTCCAAGTGGGATGTGAAGTGGTAACAGCCAATAATAGGAACAGAATGGCAGTGCATTGAAAAGGTAAACATTGAGTTACCATATGGTCCGGAAGGCTCACTATTGGGCCTGGCACCTGTGAAGACCAGAATCAAAACGACACAGATGGAACATCGTGTATTGCAGCAGTATTTACCATGGCCAAGACATGGAAGCAACAAAAATGTCCATCATCAGATGAATGGACGAAAGAGAGGTCCGTGTACACAATGGAATATCACACACAGAAAAGAATTGAAACAATGCCTTTTGCAGCACCATAGATGACGCTACAGATAATCATACAACTTGAAGTAAGTCACAAAGCGAGAGACACATATCCTATGATATCACGTATAGGTGTTATGTAAAAATTGATATTAATGAACTTATTTCCACAGAGAACGACACTCACATATTCAGAAAACAAACTTGTGGTTAACCAAATGGAAAGGTGTCAGGAATGTATAACGGAGGAGATTGGGTTTAACAGACATATGCTAATACTTATAAAATATCGAATCGCCAAAGACATACCAAATACCAAGAGAGGTCTACACAACATTCTGTAATAACCTATATGGAACAGGATCCAAACATGAAAAGATATATGTATCAATGAAACAGATTCTGTACACCTAGAACCAACACAACATTGCAACCAAATTTGCTCTGAGAAAAATAAAAATTAAACTAAGAATACCAACACCAAATAAGAAGACAGAAGTCTGAGGGGGTTTGTCCTGGCACATTCCACTCTAATTTGCGACCTACAAACAGGACTTCCAGGAAGGCTCTGTTGCCCTAGTAACCAGAGTTGGGAATATAGAAATGCCGCCGATTTGTGGCCGTTTCCTGCAACAGCAGCTTTAAACCCAGTGCTATTGGTCACTGCATATTCACAATTACTACAGGGTTGTAAATGACACCTGCCCTCAGAAAATGTCCTGCTGTAGGTAATGGCCAAAAGAATTCAGAAGACGGCCAATGTTTTCAAGGAAACAGTTTGAAGAGGTAAGTTTTACTCTTTTCCTGTTACAAGAAAAAAAAACCGGACGTGGATAAAAGCTCAATATCGGGAATTATTAGACGCATGCAAATCCAAAGTACAAAAAGGTATCACCACCGAACACTCAAAATGCCATCAGTAAAACGTCTACAAACAATAAATGCTGAAGGGGTTTTAGAGAACTGTGTACCCTCTACTTGCTGGTGGGATGGAAACTGGTAACAGGCAGTAGTGAGAACAGAATGGAGGTGCATTTAAAGGTAAAACTTGGTCTACCATATGATCTAGTAGGCCCACTGCTGGCCCTATCCCCTGAGAAGACCAGAATCCGAAAGACACAGGCTGGCAATCCTGCACTGCATCAATATTTAGCAGAGCCAAGGCTTGGAAGCAACCAAAATGTCCATCAACCGATGAATGCACAAAGAAGAAGTGGTCCATGTACACAATGGAATATTCGCCATGGAAAAGAATGAAACACTGCTCTTTCCGGCACCATAGGTGAGCCTAGAGATAATCACAGAACATGAGGTAAGTCGGAAAGCAGACGACAAATATCCTGTGATATCACTACTAGGTGTTACCTAACAACTGACACAAGTGAACATATTTCCACAGAGAAAGAGACTCACAGACACAGAGAATAAACTAGGGTTTTCTAAACGGAAAGGTGGGAGGAATGGCTACATTAAGATTAGGGTTACCATACACATACAAATACATATTAAATACATATATCAAAAAAACCGATCCTGTACCAAGGTAGGTCTACTGAACGCTCTGTAATAATTTACATGGGGGCTTCCTTAGTGGGGCGGTGGTTAAGAATCCGCCTGCCAATGCAGGGGACACAGGTTCGATCCCTGGTCCGCGAAGATACCACATGCTGCAGAGCAATTAAGCCCGTGCACCACAACCACTGAGCCTGCGCTCTAGAGGCCACGAGCCACAACTACTGAGCCCACACGCCACAACTCCTGAAGCCCACACGCCAAGAGCCTGTGCTGTGCAACAAGAGAAGCCACTGCAATGAGCAGCCCGTGCACCGCAACGAAGACTAGCCCCCGCTCACTGCAACTAGAGAAAGCCCACATGCAGCAATGAAGACCCAATTCGGCCAATAGATAAATAAATAAATAAATAAACAAACAAATAAATAAATAAATAAATAAATAATATTTATTGCAAAAAATAATAATAATTTACATGGGAAGAGGATCTGTACATGAATAGATACATACAATGTTCAAGTGAACCTGATTGTGTGCACCTAGAACGCACAATATTCTAATCATTACCCCAATTAAAAAAATTAAAACCACTAACAACAATTAATGAGACATCAACTTATTGGGGTTTTTCCTGGCACATTCCATTCTAGTTTACAACCTAGGAACTTAAAGGAAGACTCGGCTGCCCTAGTAACCAGATTTGGGAATGGAGAAATGCTGCCGCCTTCAGGCCTTTTGCCACAGCAGCAGCTTTAAACACAGGGCTAACGGTCACTTAATATTCACAGGAATTGTAGGGCTGTAAATGACACATGTCCTAAAAAAATGTCCTGGGGTAGGTAATGGTCAAAAAAGTTCAAAACACGGAAAATATTTTCAAGAAAACAATTTAAAGAGGTAAGTTTTACTCACTCTTCCATTTAAAAACAAAAGAAGAACATGGATCAAAGCTCAATATCGCGAATTATTGCTTGGATGTAAACCCAAACTACAAAAAGATTTCGCCACCCAATTTTCAAAATGCCATCAGTAAAAATGTCGACAAACAATGAATGCTGACGGGTTTGTGGACAAATGCATACCCACTATGCTGTTGGTTGGAGGTAAACCGGTAACAGCTAATCATGAGGACAGAATGGAGCTGCATTTAAAAGGTAAAAGTTGAGCTACCATATGATGCGGCCGATCCCCTAATGGGCCTATAACCTACAAAGACCAGAATCAGAAACACACAGATAGGCAAACATGCACTGCGGCAATATTTACAATAGCCAAGACATGCAAGCAAACAAAATGTCCATCAACAGATAAATGGCCAGAGAAGAAGTGGTATATGTACCGAATGGCATACTAGCCTTGGAAAAAAGTGAACAATCCCGTTTTCATGACTACAGATGAGCCTAGAAATAATCATATTATCTTAAGTAAGTCAAAAGGGAATGACAAATATCTTATGATATCCTTTATAGAGGTTAGCCTAAGATTGCTACCAATGAACATATTTCCACAGAAAAAAGACACTCACAGACTTATAAAACAAACCAACGGTTAACCAAAATGAAAGGTGGGAGGATGGATAAATTAGGATTATGGGGATAACATACATATACTAATGTATGTTAAATGTATATGAACATATGACATATAAACTATATGAATTATATAATCACCAATACATATAAAATACATAATGACCAAACACCTGCCAAATACCAAGGGAGGTCAACTCAACACTCTGTAATAACATACATGGTAAGAGGATCCGGAGATGGACAGATATATGTATGAATAATTGACCAGATTCTGTACAGCCAGACAATCACAACACTCTATTCAAATTTACTTCGATAAGAAAGAGAAATTAAATTTAAAAAACAAACATAAGTAAGGAGACATAAACTTCTGGGGGTTTGTCCGAGCACATTCCAGTCTAATTTACAACCGAGGAACACGACGTCCAGGAAGACTCTGTTGCCCTAGTAACAAGAGTTGAGAACGTAGAAATGCTGCCGCCTTGTGGCTGTTTCCCACAACAGCAACTGTAAACAGAGTGCTAATGGTCACTTAACATTCACAAGGACTGCCGGGCTGTAAATGACACCTGCCCTCAGAAAAGGCCCTGGGGTAGGGAATAGCCAAGAAAATTCAACACATGACAAATTTTTCAAGCAGTCAATATGAAGAGGGATGTTGTACTCACTCTTTAAAAAGAAAAAGGAAAAGAAAACAAAAGACATGCCTAAAGCTCAGTATAAGGAATTGTTAGATGCATGCAAATCCAACCTCCAAAAAGGTTTCAGCTCACACCAGTCAAATGACCATCAGCAAAAAGTCTACAAACTATAAATGCTGAAGGGGTTTTAGAGAACTGTGTACCTTCTAGCTGCTGGTGGGATGAAGAGTGGTAACAGCACTAACGACAACAGAATGGAGGTGGTTTCAAAGGTAAAAATTGAGCTACCATATGATCCGGCAGGGCACCTTCTGGGCCTATAACCTAAGACCACCAGGATTGGAAAGACAGAGGCAGGCAAATGTGCACTGCAGCAATATTTAAATAGCCAAGACACGGAAGCAAAAAAAAGGTCCCGAAACAGATGAATGGACATAGAAGAAGTGGTATATGTACAGAATGGAATATTAGCCACGCAAAAAATAAAACAATGCCATTTGCAGCACCACGGATGACCCTAGAGATAATCACACAACGTGAAGTAAGTCAGAATGCGAAAGACAAATGTCCTATGATATCACTTATGTTATCTGAAAATTCATAAAAATGAACAAATTTCCATAGAGAAAGACAATCTCAGACTGAGAAGGCAAACTTATGGTTGAGCCAATGCAAAGGTGTGAGGAGTGGATAAATTAGGATATTCGGGTTATCAAACATATACTAATACATATAAAATATATAATCACCAAAGACCTATGGAATACCAACAGTGGGCTACTCAACACTCTGTAATAACTTACATGGAAAAGGATACAAAGATCAATAGATATATGTATATGTGTAAACGAACAAGATTCTGCACACCTAGCACAAACGACATGTTTCAATCAAATTGGCTCTGATAAAAACTAAAAATTAAAGACACAAACAAGAATTAAGGAGGCTAAAACTTCTGGGGCTCTGTGCTGGCACATTCCACTCTAATCTGCAACGCAAAATCACATCTTCCAGGAAGGTTCTGTTACCTTAGCAAGCAGAGTTGGTAACGTACAAATGGTGCCACCCAACGCCGCTTCCTCAAACGGCAGCTTTAAATCCACTACTAATGGTCACTAATATTCACAAGGACTGTAGGGGTGTAAATGACACATGCCCTCAAAAAATGTCCTGCAGTAGGGAAGGGCCAAAGCAATTCAAAACACGGCAAATTTTTCAAGAGGGCAATTTGAAGTTGTAAGTTTAACTCAATCTTAAAAAAAATAAAAAGGATATTGATGAAAGCTCAACATCAGGAATTCTTAGACGCATGCAAAAGCATTCCACACAAAGTTATCACCTCACACTAGTCAGAATGACCATCAGCAAAAAGTCTACAAACAATAGATGTTGAAGAAGTTGTGGAGAATAGCATGACCTATAGCTCTAAGTGGGATGTGAAGTGGTAACAGCCAATAATAGGAACAGAATGGCAGTGCGTTGAAAAGGTAAACATTGAGTTACCATATGGTCCGGAAGGCTCACTATTGGGCCTGGCACCTGTGAAGACCAGAATCAAAACGACACAGATGGAACATCGTGTATTGCAGCAGTATTTACCATAGCCAAGACATGGAAGCAACAAAAATGTCCATCATCAGATGAATGGACGAAAGAGAGGTCCGTGTACACAATGGAATATCACACACAGAAAAGAATTGAAACAATGCCTTTTGCAGCACCATAGATGACGCTACAGATAATCATACAACTTGAAGTAAGTCACAAAGCGAGAGACACATATCCTATGATATCACGTATAGGTGTTATGTAAAAATTGATATTAATGAACTTATTTCCACAGAGAACGACACTCACATATTCAGAAAACAAACTTGTGGTTAACCAAATGGAAAGGTGTCAGGAATGTATAACGGAGGAGATTGGGTTTAACAGACATATGCTAATACTTATAAAATATCGAATCGCCAAAGACATACCAAATACCAAGAGAGGTCTACACAACATTCTGTAATAACCTATATGGAACAGGATCCAAACATGAAAAGATATATGTATCAATGAAACAGATTCTGTACACCTAGAACCAACACAACATTGCAACCAAATTTGCTCTGAGAAAAATAAAAATTAAACTAAGAATACCAACACCAAATAAGAAGACAGAAGTCTGAGGGGGTTTGTCCTGGCACATTCCACTCTAATTTGCGACCTACAAACAGGACTTCCAGGAAGGCTCTGTTGCCCTAGTAACCAGAGTTGGGAATATAGAAATGCCGCCGATTTGTGGCCGTTTCCTGCAACAGCAGCTTTAAACCCAGTGCTATTGGTCACTGCATATTCACAATTACTACAGGGTTGTAAATGACACCTGCCCTCAGAAAATGTCCTGCTGTAGGTAATGGCCAAAAGAATTCAGAAGACGGCCAATGTTTTCAAGGAAACAGTTTGAAGAGGTAAGTTTTACTCTTTTCCTGTTACAAGAAAAAAAAACCGGACGTGGATAAAAGCTCAATATCGGGAATTATTAGGCGCATGCAAATCCAAAGTACAAAAAGGTATCACCACCGAACACTCAAAATGCCATCAGTAAAACGTCTACAAACAATAAATGCTGAAGGGGTTTTAGAGAACTGTGTACCCTCTACTTGCTGGTGGGATGGAAACTGGTAACAGGCAGTAGTGAGAACAGAATGGAGGTGCATTTAAAGGTAAAACGTGATCTACCATATGATCTAGTAGGCCCACTGCTGGCCCTATCCCCTGAGAAGACCAGAATCCGAAAGACACAGGCTGGCAATCCTGCACTGCATCAATATTTAGCAGAGCCAAGGCTTGGAAGCAACCAAAATGTCCATCAACCGATGAATGCACAAAGAAGAAGTGGTCCATGTACACAATGGAATATTCGCCATGGAAAAGAATGAAACACTGCTCTTTCCGGCACCATAGGTGAGCCTAGAGATAATCACAGAACATGAGGTAAGTCGGAAAGCAGACGACAAATATCCTGTGATATCACTACTAGGTGTTACCTAACAACTGACACAAGTGAACATATTTCCACAGAGAAAGAGACTCACAGACACAGAGAATAAACTAGGGTTTTCTAAACGGAAAGGTGGGAGGAATGGCTACATTAAGATTAGGGTTACCATACACATACAAATACATATTAAATACATATATCAAAAAGACCGATCCTATACCAAGGTAGGTCTACTGAACGCTCTGTAATAATTTACATGGGGGCTTCCTTGGTGGGGCGGTGGTTAAGAATCCGCCTGCCAATGCAGGGGACACAGGTTCGATCCCTGGTCCGCGAAGATCCCACATGCTGCAGAGCAATTAAGCCCGTGCACCACAACCACTGAGCCTGCGCTCTAGAGGCCACGAGCCACAACTCCTGAAGCCCACACGCCGAGAGCCCGTGCTGTGCAACAAGAGAAGCCACTGCAGTGAGCAGCCCGTGCACCGCAACGAAGACTAGCCCCCGCTCACTGCAACTAGAGAAAGCCCACATGCAGCAATGAAGACACAATTCGGCCAATAGATAAATAAATAAATAAATAAATAAATAAATAAATAAATAATATTTATTGCAAAAAATAATAATAATTTACATGGGAAGAGGATCTGTACATGAATAGATACATACAATGTTCAAGTGAACCTGATTGTGTGCACCTAGAACGCACAATATTCTAATCATTACCCCAATTAAAAAAATTAAAACCACTAACAACAATTAAT
The DNA here is from genome assembly GCF_028023285.1 of Balaenoptera ricei. NCBI lineage: Eukaryota > Metazoa > Chordata > Mammalia > Artiodactyla > Balaenopteridae > Balaenoptera > Balaenoptera ricei. Next base: position 93,332,422 of record NC_082640.1, read on the forward strand.
GAGACATCAACTTATTGGGGTTTTTCCTGGCACATTCCATTCTAGTTTACAACCTAGGAACTTAAAGGAAGACTCGGCTGCCCTAGTAACCAGATTTGGGAATGGAGAAATGCTGCCGCCTTCAGGCCTTTTGCCACAGCAGCAGCTTTAAACACAGGGCTAACGGTCACTTAATATTCACAGGAATTGTAGGGCTGTAAATGACACATGTCCTAAAAAAATGTCCTGGGGTAGGTAATGGTCAAAAAAGTTCAAAACACGGAAAATATTTTCAAGAAAACAATTTAAAGAGGTAAGTTTTACTCACTCTTCCATTTAAAAACAAAAGAAGAACATGGATCAAAGCTCAATATCGCGAATTATTGCTTGGATGTAAACCCAAACTACAAAAAGATTTCGCCACCCAATTTTCAAAATGCCATCAGTAAAAATGTCGACAAACAATGAATGCTGACGGGTTTGTGGACAAATGCATACCCACTATGCTGTTGGTTGGAGGTAAACCGGTAACAGCTAATCATGAGGACAGAATGGAGCTGCATTTAAAAGGTAAAAGTTGAGCTACCATATGATGCGGCCGATCCCCTAATGGGCCTATAACCTACAAAGACCAGAATCAGAAACACACAGATAGGCAAACATGCACTGCGGCAATATTTACAATAGCCAAGACATGCAAGCAAACAAAATGTCCATCAACAGATAAATGGACAGAGAAGAAGTGGTATATGTACCGAATGGCATACTAGCCTTGGAAAAAAGTGAACAATCCCGTATTCATGACTACAGATGAGCCTAGAAATAATCATATTATCTTAAGTAAGTCAAAAGGGAATGACAAATATCTTATGATATCCTTTATAGAGGTTAGCCTAAGATTGCTACCAATGAACATATTTCCACAGAAAAAAGACACTCACAGACTTATAAAACAAACCAACGGTTAACCAAAATGAAAGGTGGGAGGATGGATAAATTAGGATTATGGGCATAACATACATATACTAATGTATGTTAAATGTATATGAACATATGACATATAAACTATATGAATTATATAATCACCAATACATATAAAATACATAATGACCAAACACCTGCCAAATACCAAGGGAGGTCAACTCAACACTCTGTAATAACATACATGGTAAGAGGATCCGGAGATGGACAGATATACGTATGAATAATTGACCAGATTCTGTACAGCCAGACAACCACAACACTCTATTCAAATTTACTTCGATAAGAAATAGAAATTAAATTTAAAAAACAAACATAAGTAAGGAGACATAAACTTCTGGGGGTTTGTCCGAGCACATTCCAGTCTAATTTACAACCGAGGAACACGACGTCCAGGAAGACTCTGTTGCCCTAGTAACAAGAGTTGAGAACGTAGAAATGCTGCCGCCTTGTGGCTGTTTCCCACAACAGCAACTGTAAACAGAGTGCTAATGGTCACTTAACATTCACAAGGACTGCCGGGCTGTAAATGACACCTGCCCTCAGAAAAGGCCCTGGGGTAGGGAATAGCCAAGAAAATTCAACACATGACAAATTTTTCAAGCAGTCAATATGAAGAGGGATGTTGTACTCACTCTTTAAAAAGAAAAAGGAAAAGAAAACAAAAGACATGCCTAAAGCTCAGTATAAGGAATTGTTAGATGCATGCAAATCCAACCTCCAAAAAGGTTTCAGCTCACACCAGTCAAATGACCATCAGCAAAAAGTCTACAAACTATAAATGCTGAAGGGGTTTTAGAGAACTGTGTACCTTCTAGCTGCTGGTGGGATGAAGAGTGGTAACAGCACTAACGACAACAGAATGGAGGTGGTTTCAAAGGTAAAAATTGAGCTACCATATGATCCGGCAGGGCACCTTCTGGGCCTATAACCTAAGACCACCAGGATTGGAAAGACAGAGGCAGGCAAATGTGCACTGCAGCAATATTTAAATAGCCAAGACACGGAAGCAAAAAAAAGGTCCCGAAACAGATGAATGGACATAGAAGAAGTGGTATATGTACAGAATGGAATATTAGCCACGCAAAAAATAAAACAATGCCATTTGCAGCACCACGGATGACCCTAGAGATAATCACACAACGTGAAGTAAGTCAGAATGCGAAAGACAAATGTCCTATGATATCACTTATGTTATCTGAAAATTCATAAAAATGAACAAATTTCCATAGAGAAAGACAATCTCAGACTGAGAAGGCAAACTTATGGTTGAGCCAATGCAAAGGTGTGAGGAGTGGATAAATTAGGATATTCGGGTTATCAAACATATACTAATACATATAAAATATATAATCACCAAAGACCTATGGAATACCAACAGTGGGCTACTCAACACTCTGTAATAACCTACATGGAAAAGGATACAAAGATCAATAGATATATGTATATGTGTAAACGAACAAGATTTTGCACACCTAGCACAAACGACATGTTTCAATCAAATTGGCTCTGATAAAAACTAAAAATTAAAGACACAAACAAGAATTAAGGAGGCTAAAACTTCTGGGGCTCTGTGCTGGCACATTCCACTCTAATCTGCAACGTAAAATCACAACTTCCAGGAAGGTTCTGTTACCTTAGCAAGCAGAGTTGGTAACGTACAAATGGTGCCACCCAACGCCGCTTCCTCAAACGGCAGCTTTAAATCCACTACTAATGGTCACTAATATTCACAAGGACTGCAGGGGTGTAAATGACACATGCCCTCAAAAAATGTCCTGGAGTAGGGAAGGGCCAAAGCAATTCAAAACACGGCAAATTTTTCAAGAGGGCAATTTGAAGTTGTAAGTTTAACTCAATCTTAAAAAAAATAAAAAGGATATTGATGAAAGCTCAACATCAGGAATTATTAGACGCATGCAAATGCAATCCACACAAAGTTATCACCTCACACTAGTCGGAATGACCATCAGCAAAAAGTCTACAAACAATAGATGTTGAAGAAGTTGTGGAGAATAGCATGACCTATAGCTCCAAGTGGGATGTGAAGTGGTAACAGCCAATAATAGGAACAGAATGGCAGTGCGTTGAAAAGGTAAACATTGAGTTACCATATGGTCCGGAAGGCTCACTATTGGGCCTGGCACCTGTGAAGACCAGAATCAAAACGACACAGATGGAACATCGTGTATTGCAGCAGTATTTACCATAGCCAAGACATGGAAGCAACAAAAATGTCCATCATCAGATGAATGGACGAAAGAGAGGTCCGTGTACACAATGGAATATCACACACAGAAAAGAATTGAAACAATGCCTTTTGCAGCACCATAGATGACGCTACAGATAATCATACAACTTGAAGTAAGTCACAAAGCGAGAGACACATATCCTATGATATCACGTATAGGTGTTATGTAAAAACTGATATTAATGAACTTATTTCCACAGAGAACGACACTCACATATTCAGAAAACAAACTTGTGGTTAACCAAATGGAAAGGTGTCAGGAATGTATAACGGAGGAGATTGGGTTTAACAGACATATGCTAATACTTATAAAATATCGAATCGCCAAAGACATACCAAATACCAAGAGAGGTCTACACAACATTCTGTAATAACCTATATGGAACAGGATCCAAACATGAAAAGATATATGTATCAATGAAACAGATTCTGTACACCTAGAACCAACACAACATTGCAACCAAATTTGCTCTGAGAAAAATAAAATTTAAACTAAGAATACCAACACCAAATAAGAAGACAGAAGTCTGAGGGTGTTTGTCCTGGCACATTCCACTCTAATTTGCAACCTACAAACAGGACTTCCAGGAAGTCTCTGTTGCCCTAGTAACCAGAGTTGGGAATATAGAAATGCCGCCGATTGGTGGCCGTTTCCTGCAACAGCAGCTTTAAACCCAGTGCTATTGGTCACTGCATATTCACAATTACTACAGGGTTGTAAATGACACCTGCCCTCAGAAAATGTCCTGCTGTAGGTAATGGCCAAAAGAATTCAGAAGACGGCCAATGTTTTCAAGGAAACAGTTTGAAGAGGTAAGTTTTACTCTTTTCCTGTTACAAGAAAAAAAAACCGGACGTGGATAAAAGCTCAATATCGGGAATTATTAGGCGCATGCAAATCCAAAGTACAAAAAGGTATCACCACCGAACACTCAAAATGCCATCAGTAAAACGTCTACAAACAATAAATGCTGAAGGGGTTTTAGAGAACTGTGTACCCTCTACTTGCTGGTGGGATGGAAACTGGTAACAGCCAGCAGTGAGAACAGAATGGAGGTGCATTTAAAGGTAAAACTTGATCTACCATATGATCTAGTAGGCCCACTGCTGGCCCTATCCCCTGAGAAGACCAGAATCCGAAAGACACAGGCTGGCAATCCTGCACTGCATCAATATTTAGCAGAGCCAAGGCTTGGAAGCAACCAAAATGTCCATCAACCGATGAATGCACAAAGAAGAAGTGGTCCATGTACACAATGGAATATTCGCCATGGAAAAGAATGAAACACTGCTCTTTCCGGCACCATAGGTGAGCCTAGAGATAATCACAGAACATGAGGTAAGTCGGAAAGCAGACGACAAATATCCTGTGATATCACTACTAGGTGTTACCTAACAACTGACACAAGTGAACATATTTCCACAGAGAAAGAGACTCACAGACACAGAGAATAAACTAGGGTTTTCTAAACGGAAAGGTGGGAGGAATGGCTACATTAAGATTAGGGTTACCATACACATACAAATACATATTAAATACATATATCAAAAAGACCGATCCTATACCAAGGTAGGTCTACTGAACGCTCTGTAATAATTTACATGGGGGCTTCCTTGGTGGGGCGGTGGTTAAGAATCCGCCTGCCAATGCAGGGGACACAGGTTCGATCCCTGGTCCGCGAAGATCCCACATGCTGCAGAGCAATTAAGCCCGTGCACCACAACCACTGAGCCTGCGCTCTAGAGGCCACGAGCCACAACTACTGAGCCCACACGCCACAACTCCTGAAGCCCACACGCCGAGAGCCCGTGCTGTGCAACAAGAGAAGCCACTGCAGTGAGCAGCCCGTGCACCGCAACGAAGACTAGCCCCCGCTCACTGCAACTAGAGAAAGCCCACATGCAGCAATGAAGACACAATTCGGCCAATAGATAAATAAATAAATAAATAAATAAATAAATAAATAAATAATATTTATTGCAAAAAATAATAATAATTTACATGGGAAGAGGATCTGTACATGAATAGATACATACAATGTTCAAGTGAACCTGATTGTGTGCACCTAGAACGCACAATATTCTAATCATTACCCCAATTAAAAAAATTAAAACCACTAACAACAATTAATGAGACATCAACTTATTGGGGTTTTTCCTGGCACATTCCATTCTAGTTTACAACCTAGGAACTTAAAGGAAGACTCGGCTGCCCTAGTAACCAGATTTGGGAATGGAGAAATGCTGCCGCCTTCAGGCCTTTTGCCACAGCAGCAGCTTTAAACACAGGGCTAACGGTCACTTAATATTCACAGGAATTGTAGGGCTGTAAATGACACATGTCCTAAAAAAATGTCCTGGGGTAGGTAATGGTCAAAAAAGTTCAAAACACGGAAAATATTTTCAAGAAAACAATTTAAAGAGGTAAGTTTTACTCACTCTTCCATTTAAAAACAAAAGAAGAACATGGATCAAAGCTCAATATCGCGAATTATTGCTTGGATGTAAACCCAAACTACAAAAAGATTTCGCCACCCAATTTTCAAAATGCCATCAGTAAAAATGTCGACAAACAATGAATGCTGACGGGTTTGTGGACAAATGCATACCCACTATGCTGTTGGTTGGAGGTAAACCGGTAACAGCTAATCATGAGGACAGAATGGAGCTGCATTTAAAAGGTAAAAGTTGAGCTACCATATGATGCGGCCGATCCCCTAATGGGCCTATAACCTACAAAGACCAGAATCAGAAACACACAGATAGGCAAACATGCACTGCGGCAATATTTACAATAGCCAAGACATGCAAGCAAACAAAATGTCCATCAACAGATAAATGGACAGAGAAGAAGTGGTATATGTACCGAATGGCATACTAGCCTTGGAAAAAAGTGAACAATCCCGTATTCATGACTACAGATGAGCCTAGAAATAATCATATTATCTTAAGTAAGTCAAAAGGGAATGACAAATATCTTATGATATCCTTTATAGAGGTTAGCCTAAGATTGCTACCAATGAACATATTTCCACAGAAAAAAGACACTCACAGACTTATAAAACAAACCAACGGTTAACCAAAATGAAAGGTGGGAGGATGGATAAATTAGGATTATGGGCATAACATACATATACTAATGTATGTTAAATGTATATGAACATATGACATATAAACTATATGAATTATATAATCACCAATACATATAAAATACATAATGACCAAACACCTGCCAAATACCAAGGGAGGTCAACTCAACACTCTGTAATAACATACATGGTAAGAGGATCCGGAGATGGACAGATATACGTATGAATAATTGACCAGATTCTGTACAGCCAGACAACCACAACACTCTATTCAAATTTACTTCGATAAGAAATAGAAATTAAATTTAAAAAACAAACATAAGTAAGGAGACATAAACTTCTGGGGGTTTGTCCGAGCACATTCCAGTCTAATTTACAACCGAGGAACACGACGTCCAGGAAGACTCTGTTGCCCTAGTAACAAGAGTTGAGAACGTAGAAATGCTGCCGCCTTGTGGCTGTTTCCCACAACAGCAACTGTAAACAGAGTGCTAATGGTCACTTAACATTCACAAGGACTGCCGGGCTGTAAATGACACCTGCCCTCAGAAAAGGCCCTGGGGTAGGGAATAGCCAAGAAAATTCAACACATGACAAATTTTTCAAGCAGTCAATATGAAGAGGGATGTTGTACTCACTCTTTAAAAAGAAAAAGGAAAAGAAAACAAAAGACATGCCTAAAGCTCAGTATAAGGAATTGTTAGATGCATGCAAATCCAACCTCCAAAAAGGTTTCAGCTCACACCAGTCAAATGACCATCAGCAAAAAGTCTACAAACTATAAATGCTGAAGGGGTTTTAGAGAACTGTGTACCTTCTAGCTGCTGGTGGGATGAAGAGTGGTAACAGCACTAACGACAACAGAATGGAGGTGGTTTCAAAGGTAAAAATTGAGCTACCATATGATCCGGCAGGGCACCTTCTGGGCCTATAACCTAAGACCACCAGGATTGGAAAGACAGAGGCAGGCAAATGTGCACTGCAGCAATATTTAAATAGCCAAGACACGGAAGCAAAAAAAAGGTCCCAAAACAGATGAATGGACATAGAAGAAGTGGTATATGTACAGAATGGAATATTAGCCACGCAAAAAATAAAACAATGCCATTTGCAGCACCACGGATGACCCTAGAGATAATCACACAACGTGAAGTAAGTCAGAATGAGAAAGACAAATGTCCTATGATATCACTTATGTTATCTGAAAATTCATAAAAATGAACAAATTTCCATAGAGAAAGACAATCTCAGACTGAGAAGGCAAACTTATGGTTGAGCCAATGCAAAGGTGTGAGGAGTGGATAAATTAGGATATTCGGGTTATCAAACATATACTAATACATATAAAATATATAATCACCAAAGACCTATGGAATACCAACAGTGGGCTACTCAACACTCTGTAATAACCTACATGGAAAAGGATACAAAGATCAATAGATATATGTATATGTGTAAACGAACAAGATTTTGCACAACTAGCACAAACGACATGTTTCAATCAAATTGGCTCTGATAAAAACTAAAAATTAAAGACACAAACAAGAATTAAGGAGGCTAAAACTTCTGGGGCTCTGTGCTGGCACATTCCACTCTAATCTGCAACGTAAAATCACAACTTCCAGGAAGGTTCTGTTACCTTAGCAAGCAGAGTTGGTAACGTACAAATGGTGCCACCCAACGCCGCTTCCTCAAACGGCAGCTTTAAATCCACTACTAATGGTCACTAATATTCACAAGGACTGCAGGGGTGTAAATGACACATGCCCTCAAAAAATGTCCTGGAGTAGGGAAGGGCCAAAGCAATTCAAAACACGGCAAATTTTTCAAGAGGGCAATTTGAAGTTGTAAGTTTAACTCAATCTTAAAAAAAATAAAAAGGATATTGATGAAAGCTCAACATCAGGAATTATTAGACGCATGCAAATGCAATCCACACAAAGTTATCACCTCACACTAGTCGGAATGACCATCAGCAAAAAGTCTACAAACAATAGATGTTGAAGAAGTTGTGGAGAATAGCATGACCTATAGCTCCAAGTGGGATGTGAAGTGGTAACAGCCAATAATAGGAACAGAATGGCAGTGCGTTGAAAAGGTAAACATTGAGTTACCATATGGTCCGGAAGGCTCACTATTGGGCCTGGCACCTGTGAAGACCAGAATCAAAACGACACAGATGGAACATCGTGTATTGCAGCAGTATTTACCATAGCCAAGACATGGAAGCAACAAAAATGTCCATCATCAGATGAATGGACGAAAGAGAGGTCCGTGTACACAATGGAATATCACACACAGAAAAGAATTGAAACAATGCCTTTTGCAGCACCATAGATGACGCTACAGATAATCATACAACTTGAAGTAAGTCACAAAGCGAGAGACACATATCCTATGATATCACGTATAGGTGTTATGTAAAAACTGATATTAATGAACTTATTTCCACAGAGAACGACACTCACATATTCAGAAAACAAACTTGTGGTTAACCAAATGGAAAGGTGTCAGGAATGTATAACGGAGGAGATTGGGTTTAACAGACATATGCTAATACTTATAAAATATCGAATCGCCAAAGACATACCAAATACCAAGAGAGGTCTACACAACATTCTGTAATAACCTATATGGAACAGGATCCAAACATGAAAAGATATATGTATCAATGAAACAGATTCTGTACACCTAGAACCAACACAACATTGCAACCAAATTTGCTCTGAGAAAAATAAAATTTAAACTAAGAATACCAACACCAAATAAGAAGACAGAAGTCTGAGGGTGTTTGTCCTGGCACATTCCACTCTAATTTGCAACCTACAAACAGGACTTCCAGGAAGTCTCTGTTGCCCTAGTAACCAGAGTTGGGAATATAGAAATGCCGCCGATTGGTGGCCGTTTCCTGCAACAGCAGCTTTAAACCCAGTGCTATTGGTCACTGCATATTCACAATTACTACAGGGTTGTAAATGACACCTGCCCTCAGAAAATGTCCTGCTGTAGGTAATGGCCAAAAGAATTCAGAAGACGGCCAATGTTTTCAAGGAAACAGTTTGAAGAGGTAAGTTTTACTCTTTTCCTGTTACAAGAAAAAAAAACCGGACGTGGATAAAAGCTCAATATCGGGAATTATTAGGCGCATGCAAATCCAAAGTACAAAAAGGTATCACCACCGAACACTCAAAATGCCATCAGTAAAACGTCTACAAACAATAAATGCTGAAGGGGTTTTAGAGAACTGTGTACCCTCTACTTGCTGGTGGGATGGAAACTGGTAACAGCCAGCAGTGAGAACAGAATGGAGGTGCATTTAAAGGTAAAACTTGATCTACCATATGATCTAGTAGGCCCACTGCTGGCCCTATCCCCTGAGAAGACCAGAATCCGAAAGACACAGGCTGGCAATCCTGCACTGCATCAATATTTAGCAGAGCCAAGGCTTGGAAGCAACCAAAATGTCCATCAACCGATGAATGCACAAAGAAGAAGTGGTCCATGTACACAATGGAATATTCGCCATGGAAAAGAATGAAACACTGCTCTTTCCGGCACCATAGGTGAGCCTAGAGATAATCACAGAACATGAGGTAAGTCGGAAAGCAGACGACAAATATCCTGTGATATCACTACTAGGTGTTACCTAACAACTGACACAAGTGAACATATTTCCACAGAGAAAGAGACTCACAGACACAGAGAATAAACTAGGGTTTTCTAAACGGAAAGGTGGGAGGAATGGCTACATTAAGATTAGGGTTACCATACACATACAAATACATATTAAATACATATATCAAAAAGACCGATCCTATACCAAGGTAGGTCTACTGAACGCTCTGTAATAATTTACATGGGGGCTTCCTTGGTGGGGCGGTGGTTAAGAATCCGCCTGCCAATGCAGGGGACACAGGTTCGATCCCTGGTCCGCGAAGATCCCACATGCTGCAGAGCAATTAAGCCCGTGCACCACAACCACTGAGCCTGCGCTCTAGAGGCCACGAGCCACAACTACTGAGCCCATACGCCACAACTCCTGAAGCCCACACGCCGAGAGCCCGTGCTGTGCAACAAGAGAAGCCACTGCAGTGAGCAGCCCGTGCACCGCAACGAAGACTAGCCCCCGCTCACTGCAACTAGAGAAAGCCCACATGCAGCAATGAAGACACAATTCGGCCAATAGATAAATAAATAAATAAATAAATAAATAAATAAATAAATAATATTTATTGCAAAAAATAATAATAATTTACATGGGAAGAGGATCTGTACATGAATAGATACATACAATGTTCAAGTGAACCTGATTGTGTGCACCTAGAACGCACAATATTCTAATCATTACCCCAATTAAAAAAATTAAAACCACTAACAACAATTAATGAGACATCAACTTATTGGGGTTTTTCCTGGCACATTCCATTCTAGTTTACAACCTAGGAACTTAAAGGAAGACTCGGCTGCCCTAGTAACCAGATTTGGGAATGGAGAAATGCTGCCGCCTTCAGGCCTTTTGCCACAGCAGCAGCTTTAAACACAGGGTAACGGTCACTTAATATTCACAGGAATTGTAGGGCTGTAAATGACACATGTCCTAAAAAAATGTCCTGGGGTAGGTAATGGTCAAAAAAGTTCAAAACACGGAAAATATTTTCAAGAAAACAATTTAAAGAGGTAAGTTTTACTCACTCTTCCATTTAAAAACAAAAGAAGAACATGGATCAAAGCTCAATATCGCGAATTATTGCTTGGATGTAAACCCAAACTACAAAAAGATTTCGCCACCCAATTTTCAAAATGCCATCAGTAAAAATGTCGACAAACAATGAATGCTGACGGGTTTGTGGACAAATGCATACCCACTATGCTGTTGGTTGGAGGTAAACCGGTAACAGCTAATCATGAGGACAGAATGGAGCTGCATTTAAAAGGTAAAAGTTGAGCTACCATATGATGCGGCCGATCCCCTAATGGGCCTATAACCTACAAAGACCAGAATCAGAAACACACAGATAGGCAAACATGCACTGCGGCAATATTTACAATAGCCAAGACATGCAAGCAAACAAAATGTCCATCAACAGATAAATGGACAGAGAAGAAGTGGTATATGTACCGAATGGCATACTAGCCTTGGAAAAAAGTGAACAATCCCGTATTCATGACTACAGATGAGCCTAGAAATAATCATATTATCTTAAGTAAGTCAAAAGGGAATGACAAATATCTTATGATATCCTTTATAGAGGTTAGCCTAAGATTGCTACCAATGAACATATTTCCACAGAAAAAAGACACTCACAGACTTATAAAACAAACCAACGGTTAACCAAAATGAAAGGTGGGAGGATGGATAAATTAGGATTATGGGGATAACATACATATACTAATGTATGTTAAATGTATATGAACATATGACATATAAACTATATGAATTATATAATCACCAATACATATAAAATACATAATGACCAAACACCTGCCAAATACCAAGGGAGGTCAACTCAACACTCTGTAATAACATACATGGTAAGAGGATCCGGAGATGGACAGATATACGTATGAATAATTGACCAGATTCTGTACAGCCAGACAACCACAACACTCTATTCAAATTTACTTCGATAAGAAATAGAAATTAAATTTAAAAAACAAACATAAGTAAGGAGACATAAACTTCTGGGGGTTTGTCCGAGCACATTCCAGTCTAATTTACAACCGAGGAACACGACGTCCAGGAAGACTCTGTTGCCCTAGTAACAAGAGTTGAGAACGTAGAAATGCTGCCGCCTTGTGGCTGTTTCCCACAACAGCAACTGTAAACAGAGTGCTAATGGTCACTTAACATTCACAAGGACTGCCGGGCTGTAAATGACACCTGCCCTCAGAAAAGGCCCTGGGGTAGGGAATAGCCAAGAAAATTCAACACATGACAAATTTTTCAAGCAGTCAATATGAAGAGGGATGTTGTACTCACTCTTTAAAAAGAAAAAGGAAAAGAAAACAAAAGACATGCCTAAAGCTCAGTATAAGGAATTGTTAGATGCATGCAAATCCAACCTCCAAAAAGGTTTCAGCTCACACCAGTCAAATGACCATCAGCAAAAAGTCTACAAACTATAAATGCTGAAGGGGTTTTAGAGAACTGTGTACCTTCTAGCTGCTGGTGGGATGAAGAGTGGTAACAGCACTAACGACAACAGAATGGAGGTGGTTTCAAAGGTAAAAATTGAGCTACCATATGATCCGGCAGGGCACCTTCTGGGCCTATAACCTAAGACCACCAGGATTGGAAAGACAGAGGCAGGCAAATGTGCACTGCAGCAATATTTAAATAGCCAAGACACGGAAGCAAAAAAAAGGTCCCAAAACAGATGAATGGACATAGAAGAAGTGGTATATGTACAGAATGGAATATTAGCCACGCAAAAAATAAAACAATGCCATTTGCAGCACCACGGATGACCCTAGAGATAATCACACAACGTGAAGTAAGTCAGAATGAGAAAGACAAATGTCCTATGATATCACTTATGTTATCTGAAAATTCATAAAAATGAACAAATTTCCATAGAGAAAGACAATCTCAGACTGAGAAGGCAAACTTATGGTTGAGCCAATGCAAAGGTGTGAGGAGTGGATAAATTAGGATATTCGGGTTATCAAACATATACTAATACATATAAAATATATAATCACCAAAGACCTATGGAATACCAACAGTGGGCTACTCAACACTCTGTAATAACCTACATGGAAAAGGATACAAAGATCAATAGATATATGTATATGTGTAAACGAACAAGATTTTGCACAACTAGCACAAACGACATGTTTCAATCAAATTGGCTCTGATAAAAACTAAAAATTAAAGACACAAACAAGAATTAAGGAGGCTAAAACTTCTGGGGCTCTGTGCTGGCACATTCCACTCTAATCTGCAACGTAAAATCACAACTTCCAGGAAGGTTCTGTTACCTTAGCAAGCAGAGTTGGTAACGTACAAATGGTGCCACCCAACGCCGCTTCCTCAAACGGCAGCTTTAAATCCACTACTAATGGTCACTAATATTCACAAGGACTGCAGGGGTGTAAATGACACATGCCCTCAAAAAATGTCCTGGAGTAGGGAAGGGCCAAAGCAATTCAAAACACGGCAAATTTTTCAAGAGGGCAATTTGAAGTTGTAAGTTTAACTCAATCTTAAAAAAAATAAAAAGGATATTGATGAAAGCTCAACATCAGGAATTATTAGACGCATGCAAATGCAATCCACACAAAGTTATCACCTCACACTAGTCGGAATGACCATCAGCAAAAAGTCTACAAACAATAGATGTTGAAGAAGTTGTGGAGAATAGCATGACCTATAGCTCCAAGTGGGATGTGAAGTGGTAACAGCCAATAATAGGAACAGAATGGCAGTGCGTTGAAAAGGTAAACATTGAGTTACCATATGGTCCGGAAGGCTCACTATTGGGCCTGGCACCTGTGAAGACCAGAATCAAAACGACACAGATGGAACATCGTGTATTGCAGCAGTATTTACCATAGCCAAGACATGGAAGCAACAAAAATGTCCATCATCAGATGAATGGACGAAAGAGAGGTCCGTGTACACAATGGAATATCACACACAGAAAAGAATTGAAACAATGCCTTTTGCAGCACCATAGATGACGCTACAGATAATCATACAACTTGAAGTAAGTCACAAAGCGAGAGACACATATCCTATGATATCACGTATAGGTGTTATGTAAAAACTGATATTAATGAACTTATTTCCACAGAGAACGACACTCACATATTCAGAAAACAAACTTGTGGTTAACCAAATGGAAAGGTGTCAGGAATGTATAACGGAGGAGATTGGGTTTAACAGACATATGCTAATACTTATAAAATATCGAATCGCCAAAGACATACCAAATACCAAGAGAGGTCTACACAACATTCTGTAATAACCTATATGGAACAGGATCCAAACATGAAAAGATATATGTATCAATGAAACAGATTCTGTACACCTAGAACCAACACAACATTGCAACCAAATTTGCTCTGAGAAAAATAAAATTTAAACTAAGAATACCAACACCAAATAAGAAGACAGAAGTCTGAGGGTGTTTGTCCTGGCACATTCCACTCTAATTTGCAACCTACAAACAGGACTTCCAGGAAGTCTCTGTTGCCCTAGTAACCAGAGTTGGGAATATAGAAATGCCGCCGATTGGTGGCCGTTTCCTGCAACAGCAGCTTTAAACCCAGTGCTATTGGTCACTGCATATTCACAATTACTACAGGGTTGTAAATGACACCTGCCCTCAGAAAATGTCCTGCTGTAGGTAATGGCCAAAAGAATTCAGAAGACGGCCAATGTTTTCAAGGAAACAGTTTGAAGAGGTAAGTTTTACTCTTTTCCTGTTACAAGAAAAAAAAACCGGACGTGGATAAAAGCTCAATATCGGGAATTATTAGGCGCATGCAAATCCAAAGTACAAAAAGGTATCACCACCGAACACTCAAAATGCCATCAGTAAAACGTCTACAAACAATAAATGCTGAAGGGGTTTTAGAGAACTGTGTACCCTCTACTTGCTGGTGGGATGGAAACTGGTAACAGCCAGCAGTGAGAACAGAATGGAGGTGCATTTAAAGGTAAAACTTGATCTACCATATGATCTAGTAGGCCCACTGCTGGCCCTATCCCCTGAGAAGACCAGAATCCGAAAGACACAGGCTGGCAATCCTGCACTGCATCAATATTTAGCAGAGCCAAGGCTTGGAAGCAACCAAAATGTCCATCAACCGATGAATGCACAAAGAAGAAGTGGTCCATGTACACAATGGAATATTCGCCATGGAAAAGAATGAAACACTGCTCTTTCCGGCACCATAGGTGAGCCTAGAGATAATCACAGAACATGAGGTAAGTCGGAAAGCAGACGACAAATATCCTGTGATATCACTACTAGGTGTTACCTAACAACTGACACAAGTGAACATATTTCCACAGAGAAAGAGACTCACAGACACAGAGAATAAACTAGGGTTTTCTAAACGGAAAGGTGGGAGGAATGGCTACATTAAGATTAGGGTTACCATACACATACAAATACATATTAAATACATATATCAAAAAGACCGATCCTATACCAAGGTAGGTCTACTGAACGCTCTGTAATAATTTACATGGGGGCTTCCTTGGTGGGGCGGTGGTTAAGAATCCGCCTGCCAATGCAGGGGACACAGGTTCGATCCCTGGTCCGCGAAGATCCCACATGCTGCAGAGCAATTAAGCCCGTGCACCACAACCACTGAGCCTGCGCTCTAGAGGCCACGAGCCACAACTACTGAGCCCATACGCCACAACTCCTGAAGCCCACACGCCGAGAGCCCGTGCTGTGCAACAAGAGAAGCCACTGCAGTGAGCAGCCCGTGCACCGCAACGAAGACTAGCCCCCGCTCACTGCAACTAGAGAAAGCCCACATGCAGCAATGAAGACACAATTCGGCCAATAGATAAATAAATAAATAAATAAATAAATAAATAAATAAATAATATTTATTGCAAAAAATAATAATAATTTACATGGGAAGAGGATCTGTACATGAATAGATACATACAATGTTCAAGTGAACCTGATTGTGTGCACCTAGAACGCACAATATTCTAATCATTACCCCAATTAAAAAAATTAAAACCACTAACAACAATTAATGAGACATCAACTTATTGGGGTTTTTCCTGGCACATTCCATTCTAGTTTACAACCTAGGAACTTAAAGGAAGACTCGGCTGCCCTAGTAACCAGATTTGGGAATGGAGAAATGCTGCCGCCTTCAGGCCTTTTGCCACAGCAGCAGCTTTAAACACAGGGCTAACGGTCACTTAATATTCACAGGAATTGTAGGGCTGTAAATGACACATGTCCTAAAAAAATGTCCTGGGGTAGGTAATGGTCAAAAAAGTTCAAAACACGGAAAATATTTTCAAGAAAACAATTTAAAGAGGTAAGTTTTACTCACTCTTCCATTTAAAAACAAAAGAAGAACATGGATCAAAGCTCAATATCGCGAATTATTGCTTGGATGTAAACCCAAACTACAAAAAGATTTCGCCACCCAATTTTCAAAATGCCATCAGTAAAAATGTCGACAAACAATGAATGCTGACGGGTTTGTGGACAAATGCATACCCACTATGCTGTTGGTTGGAGGTAAACCGGTAACAGCTAATCATGAGGACAGAATGGAGCTGCATTTAAAAGGTAAAAGTTGAGCTACCATATGATGCGGCCGATCCCCTAATGGGCCTATAACCTACAAAGACCAGAATCAGAAACACACAGATAGGCAAACATGCACTGCGGCAATATTTACAATAGCCAAGACATGCAAGCAAACAAAATGTCCATCAACAGATAAATGGACAGAGAAGAAGTGGTATATGTACCGAATGGCATACTAGCCTTGGAAAAAAGTGAACAATCCCGTATTCATGACTACAGATGAGCCTAGAAATAATCATATTATCTTAAGTAAGTCAAAAGGGAATGACAAATATCTTATGATATCCTTTATAGAGGTTAGCCTAAGATTGCTACCAATGAACATATTTCCACAGAAAAAAGACACTCACAGACTTATAAAACAAACCAACGGTTAACCAAAATGAAAGGTGGGAGGATGGATAAATTAGGATTATGGGGATAACATACATATACTAATGTATGTTAAATGTATATGAACATATGACATATAAACTATATGAATTATATAATCACCAATACATATAAAATACATAATGACCAAACACCTGCCAAATACCAAGGGAGGTCAACTCAACACTCTGTAATAACATACATGGTAAGAGGATCCGGAGATGGACAGATATACGTATGAATAATTGACCAGATTCTGTACAGCCAGACAACCACAACACTCTATTCAAATTTACTTCGATAAGAAATAGAAATTAAATTTAAAAAACAAACATAAGTAAGGAGACATAAACTTCTGGGGGTTTGTCCGAGCACATTCCAGTCTAATTTACAACCGAGGAACACGACGTCCAGGAAGACTCTGTTGCCCTAGTAACAAGAGTTGAGAACGTAGAAATGCTGCCGCCTTGTGGCTGTTTCCCACAACAGCAACTGTAAACAGAGTGCTAATGGTCACTTAACATTCACAAGGACTGCCGGGCTGTAAATGACACCTGCCCTCAGAAAAGGCCCTGGGGTAGGGAATAGCCAAGAAAATTCAACACATGACAAATTTTTCAAGCAGTCAATATGAAGAGGGATGTTGTACTCACTCTTTAAAAAGAAAAAGGAAAAGAAAACAAAAGACATGCCTAAAGCTCAGTATAAGGAATTGTTAGATGCATGCAAATCCAACCTCCAAAAAGGTTTCAGCTCACACCAGTCAAATGACCATCAGCAAAAAGTCTACAAACTATAAATGCTGAAGGGGTTTTAGAGAACTGTGTACCTTCTAGCTGCTGGTGGGATGAAGAGTGGTAACAGCACTAACGACAACAGAATGGAGGTGGTTTCAAAGGTAAAAATTGAGCTACCATATGATCCGGCAGGGCACCTTCTGGGCCTATAACCTAAGACCACCAGGATTGGAAAGACAGAGGCAGGCAAATGTGCACTGCAGCAATATTTAAATAGCCAAGACACGGAAGCAAAAAAAAGGTCCCAAAACAGATGAATGGACATAGAAGAAGTGGTATATGTACAGAATGGAATATTAGCCACGCAAAAAATAAAACAATGCCATTTGCAGCACCACGGATGACCCTAGAGATAATCACACAACGTGAAGTAAGTCAGAATGAGAAAGACAAATGTCCTATGATATCACTTATGTTATCTGAAAATTCATAAAAATGAACAAATTTCCATAGAGAAAGACAATCTCAGACTGAGAAGGCAAACTTATGGTTGAGCCAATGCAAAGGTGTGAGGAGTGGATAAATTAGGATATTCGGGTTATCAAACATATACTAATACATATAAAATATATAATCACCAAAGACCTATGGAATACCAACAGTGGGCTACTCAACACTCTGTAATAACCTACATGGAAAAGGATACAAAGATCAATAGATATATGTATATGTGTAAACGAACAAGATTTTGCACAACTAGCACAAACGACATGTTTCAATCAAATTGGCTCTGATAAAAACTAAAAATTAAAGACACAAACAAGAATTAAGGAGGCTAAAACTTCTGGGGCTCTGTGCTGGCACATTCCACTCTAATCTGCAACGTAAAATCACAACTTCCAGGAAGGTTCTGTTACCTTAGCAAGCAGAGTTGGTAACGTACAAATGGTGCCACCCAACGCCGCTTCCTCAAACGGCAGCTTTAAATCCACTACTAATGGTCACTAATATTCACAAGGACTGCAGGGGTGTAAATGACACATGCCCTCAAAAAATGTCCTGGAGTAGGGAAGGGCCAAAGCAATTCAAAACACGGCAAATTTTTCAAGAGGGCAATTTGAAGTTGTAAGTTTAACTCAATCTTAAAAAAAATAAAAAGGATATTGATGAAAGCTCAACATCAGGAATTATTAGACGCATGCAAATGCAATCCACACAAAGTTATCACCTCACACTAGTCGGAATGACCATCAGCAAAAAGTCTACAAACAATAGATGTTGAAGAAGTTGTGGAGAATAGCATGACCTATAGCTCCAAGTGGGATGTGAAGTGGTAACAGCCAATAATAGGAACAGAATGGCAGTGCGTTGAAAAGGTAAACATTGAGTTACCATATGGTCCGGAAGGCTCACTATTGGGCCTGGCACCTGTGAAAACCAGAATCAAAACGACACAGATGGAACATCGTGTATTGCAGCAGTATTTACCATAGCCAAGACATGGAAGCAACAAAAATGTCCATCATCAGATGAATGGACGAAAGAGAGGTCCGTGTACACAATGGAATATCACACACAGAAAAGAATTGAAACAATGCCTTTTGCAGCACCATAGATGACGCTACAGATAATCATACAACTTGAAGTAAGTCACAAAGCGAGAGACACATATCCTATGATATCACGTATAGGTGTTATGTAAAAACTGATATTAATGAACTTATTTCCACAGAGAACGACACTCACATATTCAGAAAACAAACTTGTGGTTAACCAAATGGAAAGGTGTCAGGAATGTATAACGGAGGAGATTGGGTTTAACAGACATATGCTAATACTTATAAAATATCGAATCGCCAAAGACATACCAAATACCAAGAGAGGTCTACACAACATTCTGTAATAACCTATATGGAACAGGATCCAAACATGAAAAGATATATGTATCAATGAAACAGATTCTGTACACCTAGAACCAACACAACATTGCAACCAAATTTGCTCTGAGAAAAATAAAATTTAAACTAAGAATACCAACACCAAATAAGAAGACAGAAGTCTGAGGGTGTTTGTCCTGGCACATTCCACTCTAATTTGCAACCTACAAACAGGACTTCCAGGAAGTCTCTGTTGCCCTAGTAACCAGAGTTGGGAATATAGAAATGCCGCCGATTGGTGGCCGTTTCCTGCAACAGCAGCTTTAAACCCAGTGCTATTGGTCACTGCATATTCACAATTACTACAGGGTTGTAAATGACACCTGCCCTCAGAAAATGTCCTGCTGTAGGTAATGGCCAAAAGAATTCAGAAGACGGCCAATGTTTTCAAGGAAACAGTTTGAAGAGGTAAGTTTTACTCTTTTCCTGTTACAAGAAAAAAAAACCGGACGTGGATAAAAGCTCAATATCGGGAATTATTAGACGCATGCAAATCCAAAGTACAAAAAGGTATCACCACCGAACACTCAAAATGCCATCAGTAAAACGTCTACAAACAATAAATGCTGAAGGGGTTTTAGAGAACTGTGTACCCTCTACTTGCTGGTGGGATGGAAACTGGTAACAGGCAGTAGTGAGAACAGAATGGAGGTGCATTTAAAGGTAAAACTTGATCTACCATATGATCTAGTAGGCCCACTGCTGGCCCTATCCCCTGAGAAGACCAGAATCCGAAAGACACAGGCTGGCAATCCTGCACTGCATCAATATTTAGCAGAGCCAAGGCTTGGAAGCAACCAAAATGTCCATCAACCGATGAATGCACAAAGAAGAAGTGGTCCATGTACACAATGGAATATTCGCCATGGAAAAGAATGAAACACTGCTCTTTCCGGCACCATAGGTGAGCCTAGAGATAATCACAGAACATGAGGTAAGTCGGAAAGCAGACGACAAATATCCTGTGATATCACTACTAGGTGTTACCTAACAACTGACACAAGTGAACATATTTCCACAGAGAAAGAGACTCACAGACACAGAGAATAAACTAGGGTTTTCTAAACGGAAAGGTGGGAGGAATGGCTACATTAAGATTAGGGTTACCATACACATACAAATACATATTAAATACATATATCAAAAAGACCGATCCTATACCAAGGTAGGTCTACTGAACGCTCTGTAATAATTTACATGGGGGCGTCCTTAGTGGGGCGGTGGTTAAGAATCCGCCTGCCAATGCAGGGGACACAGGTTCGATCCCTGGTCCGCGAAGATCCCACATGCTGCAGAGCAATTAAGCCCGTGCACCACAACCACTGAGCCTGCGCTCTAGAGGCCACGAGCCACAACTACTGAGCCCACACGCCACAACGCCTGAAGCCCACACGCCGAGAGCCCGTGCTGTGCAACAAGAGAAGCCACTGCAGTGAGCAGCCCGTGCACCGCAACGAAGACTAGCCCCCGCTCACTGCAACTAGAGAAAGCCCACATGCAGCAATGAAGACCCAATTCGGCCAATAGATAAATAAATAAATAAATAAATAAATAAATAATATTTATTGCAAAAAATAATAATAATTTACATGGGAAGAGGATCTGTACATGAATAGATACATACAATGTTCAAGTGAACCTAATTGTGTGCACCTAGAACGCACAATATTCTAATCATTACCCCAATTAAAAAAATTAAAACCACTAACAACAATTAATGAGACATCAACTTATTGGGGTTTTTCCTGGCACATTCCATTCTAGTTTACAACCTAGGAACTTAAAGGAAGACTCGGCTGCCCTAGTAACCAGATTTGGGAATGGAGAAATGCTGCCGCCTTCAGGCCTTTTGCCACAGCAGCAGCTTTAAACACAGGGCTAACGGTCACTTAATATTCACAGGAATTGTAGGGCTGTAAATGACACATGTCCTAAAAAAATGTCCTGGGGTAGGTAATGGTCAAAAAAGTTCAAAACACGGAAAATATTTTCAAGAAAACAATTTTAAGAGGTAAGTTTTACTCACTCTTCCATTTAAAAACAAAAGAAGAACATGGATCAAAGCTCAATATCGCGAATTATTGCTTGGATGTAAACCCAAACTACAAAAAGATTTCGCCACCCAATTTTCAAAATGCCATCAGTAAAAATGTCGACAAACAATGAATGCTGACGGGTTTGTGGACAAATGCATACCCACTATGCTGTTGGTTGGAGGTAAACCGGTAACAGCTAATCATGAGGACAGAATGGAGCTGCATTTAAAAGGTAAAAGTTGAGCTACCATATGATGCGGCCGATCCCCTAATGGGCCTATAACCTACAAAGACCAGAATCAGAAACACACAGATAGGCAAACATGCACTGCGGCAATATTTACAATAGCCAAGACATGCAAGCAAACAAAATGTCCATCAACAGATAAATGGACAGAGAAGAAGTGGTATATGTACCGAATGGCATACTAGCCTTGGAAAAAAGTGAACAATCCCGTATTCATGACTACAGATGAGCCTAGAAATAATCATATTATCTTAAGTAAGTCAAAAGGGAATGACAAATATCTTATGATATCCTTTATAGAGGTTAGCCTAAGATTGCTACCAATGAACATATTTCCACAGAAAAAAGACACTCACAGACTTATAAAACAAACCAACGGTTAACCAAAATGAAAGGTGGGAGGATGGATAAATTAGGATTATGGGCATAACATACATATACTAATGTATGTTAAATGTATATGAACATATGACATATAAACTATATGAATTATATAATCACCAATACATATAAAATACATAATGACCAAACACCTGCCAAATACCAAGGGAGGTCAACTCAACACTCTGTAATAACATACATGGTAAGAGGATCCGGAGATGGACAGATATACGTATGAATAATTGACCAGATTCTGTACAGCCAGACAACCACAACACTCTATTCAAATTTACTTCGATAAGAAATAGAAATTAAATTTAAAAAACAAACATAAGTAAGGAGACATAAACTTCTGGGGGTTTGTCCGAGCACATTCCAGTCTAATTTACAACCGAGGAACACGACGTCCAGGAAGACTCTGTTGCCCTAGTAACAAGAGTTGAGAACGTAGAAATGCTGCCGCCTTGTGGCTGTTTCCCACAACAGCAACTGTAAACAGAGTGCTAATGGTCACTTAACATTCACAAGGACTGCCGGGCTGTAAATGACACCTGCCCTCAGAAAAGGCCCTGGGGTAGGGAATAGCCAAGAAAATTCAACACATGACAAATTTTTCAAGCAGTCAATATGAAGAGGGATGTTGTACTCACTCTTTAAAAAGAAAAAGGAAAAGAAAACAAAAGACATGCCTAAAGCTCAGTATAAGGAATTGTTAGATGCATGCAAATCCAACCTCCAAAAAGGTTTCAGCTCACACCAGTCAAATGACCATCAGCAAAAAGTCTACAAACTATAAATGCTGAAGGGGTTTTAGAGAACTGTGTACCTTCTAGCTGCTGGTGGGATGAAGAGTGGTAACAGCACTAACGACAACAGAATGGAGGTGGTTTCAAAGGTAAAAATTGAGCTACCATATGATCCGGCAGGGCACCTTCTGGGCCTATAACCTAAGACCACCAGGATTGGAAAGACAGAGGCAGGCAAATGTGCACTGCAGCAATATTTAAATAGCCAAGACACGGAAGCAAAAAAAAGGTCCCGAAACAGATGAATGGACATAGAAGAAGTGGTATATGTACAGAATGGAATATTAGCCACGCAAAAAATAAAACAATGCCATTTGCAGCACCACGGATGACCCTAGAGATAATCACACAACGTGAAGTAAGTCAGAATGCGAAAGACAAATGTCCTATGATATCACTTATGTTATCTGAAAATTCATAAAAATGAACAAATTTCCATAGAGAAAGACAATCTCAGACTGAGAAGGCAAACTTATGGTTGAGCCAATGCAAAGGTGTGAGGAGTGGATAAATTAGGATATTCGGGTTATCAAACATATACTAATACATATAAAATATATAATCACCAAAGACCTATGGAATACCAACAGTGGGCTACTCAACACTCTGTAATAACTTACATGGAAAAGGATACAAAGATCAATAGATATATGTATATGTGTAAACGAACAAGATTCTGCACACCTAGCACAAACGACATGTTTCAATCAAATTGGCTCTGATAAAAACTAAAAATTAAAGACACAAACAAGAATTAAGGAGGCTAAAACTTCTGGGGCTCTGTGCTGGCACATTCCACTCTAATCTGCAACGTAAAATCACAACTTCCAGGAAGGTTCTGTTACCTTAGCAAGCAGAGTTGGTAACGTACAAATGGTGCCACCCAACGCCGCTTCCTCAAACGGCAGCTTTAAATCCACTACTAATGGTCACTAATATTCACAAGGACTGCAGGGGTGTAAATGACACATGCCCTCAAAAAATGTCCTGCAGTAGGGAAGGGCCAAAGCAATTCAAAACACGGCAAATTTTTCAAGAGGGCAATTTGAAGTTGTAAGTTTAACTCAATCTTAAAAAAAAATAAAAAGGATATTGATGAAAGCTCAACATCAGGAATTCTTAGACGCATGCAAAAGCATTCCACACAAAGTTATCACCTCACACTAGTCAGAATGACCATCAGCAAAAAGTCTACAAACAATAGATGTTGAAGAAGTTGTGGAGAATAGCATGACCTATAGCTCTAAGTGGGATGTGAAGTGGTAACAGCCAATAATAGGAACAGAATGGCAGTGCGTTGAAAAGGTAAACATTGAGTTACCATATGGTCCGGAAGGCTCACTATTGGGCCTGGCACCTGTGAAGACCAGAATCAAAACGACACAGATGGAACATCGTGTATTGCAGCAGTATTTACCATAGCCAAGACATGGAAGCAACAAAAATGTCCATCATCAGATGAATGGACGAAAGAGAGGTCCGTGTACACAATGGAATATCACACACAGAAAAGAATTGAAACAATGCCTTTTGCAGCACCATAGATGACGCTACAGATAATCATACAACTTGAAGTAAGTCACAAAGCGAGAGACACATATCCTATGATATCACGTATAGGTGTTATGTAAAAATTGATATTAATGAACTTATTTCCCCAGAGAAGGACACTCACATATTCAGAAAACAAACTTGTGGTTAACCAAATGGAAAGGTGTCAGGAATGTATAATGGAGGAGATTGGGTTTAACAGACATATGCTAATACTTATAAAATATCGAATCGCCAAAGACATACCAAATACCAAGAGAGGTCTACACAACATTCTGTAATAACCTATATGGAACAGGATCCAAACATGAAAAGATATATGTATCAATGAAACAGATTCTGTACACCTAGAACCAACACAACATTGCAACCAAATTTGCTCTGAGAAAAATAAAATTTAAACTAAGAATACCAACACCAAATAAGAAGACAGAAGTCTGAGTAGGTTTGTCCTGGCACATTCCACTCTAATTTGCGACCTACAAACAGGACTTCCAGGAAGGCTCTGTTGCCCTAGTAACCAGAGTTGGGAATATAGAAATGCCGCCAATTTGTGGCCGTTTCCTGCAACAGCAGCTTTAAACCCAGTGCTATTGGTCACTGCATATTCACAATTACTACAGGGTTGTAAATGACACCTGCCCTCAGAAAATGTCCTGCTGTAGGTAATGGCCAAAAGAATTCAGAAGACGGCCAATGTTTTCAAGGAAACAGTTTGAAGAGGTAAGTTTTACTCTTTTCCTGTTACAAGAAAAAAAAACCGGACGTGGATAAAAGCTCAATATTGCGAATTATTAGACGCATGCAAATCCAAAGTACAAAAAGGTATCACCACCGAACACTCAAAATGCCATCAGTAAAACGTCTACAAACAATAAATGCTGAAGGGGTTTTAGAGAACTGTGTACCCTCTACTTGCTGGTGGGATGGAAACTGGTAACAGGCAGTAGTGAGAACAGAATGGAGGTGCATTTAAAGGTAAAACTTGATCTACCATATGATCTAGTAGGCCCACTGCTGGCCCTATCCCCTGAGAAGACCAGAATCCGAAAGACACAGGCTGGCAATCCTGCACTGCATCAATATTTAGCAGAGCCAAGGCTTGGAAGCAACCAAAATGTCCATCAACCGATGAATGCACAAAGAAGAAGTGGTCCATGTACACAATGGAATATTCGCCATGGAAAAGAATGAAACACTGCTCTTTCCGGCACCATAGGTGAGCCTAGAGATAATCACAGAACATGAGGTAAGTCGGAAAGCAGACGACAAATATCCTGTGATATCACTACTAGGTGTTACCTAACAACTGACACAAGTGAACATATTTCCACAGAGAAAGAGACTCACAGACACAGAGAATAAACTAGGGTTTTCTAAACGGAAAGGTGGGAGGAATGGCTACATTAAGATTAGGGTTACCATACACATACAAATACATATTAAATGCATATATCAAAAAGACCGATCCTATACCAAGGTAGGTCTACTGAACGCTCTGTAATAATTTACATGGGGGCGTCCTTAGTGGGGCGGTGGTTAAGAATCCGCCTGCCAATGCAGGGGACACAGGTTCGATCCCTGGTCCGCGAAGATCCCACATGCTGCAGAGCAATTAAGCCCGTGCACCACAACCACTGAGCCTGCGCTCTAGAGGCCACGAGCCACAACTACTGAGCCCACACGCCACAACTCCTGAAGCCCACACGCCGAGAGCCCGTGCTGTGCAACAAGAGAAGCCACTGCAGTGAGCAGCCCGTGCACCGCAACGAAGACTAGCCCCCGCTCACTGCAACTAGAGAAAGCCCACATGCAGCAATGAAGACACAATTCGGCCAATAGATAAATAAATAAATAAATAAATAAATAAATAAATAAATAAATAATATTTATTGCAAAAAATAATAATAATTTACATGGGAAGAGGATCTGTACATGAATAGATACATACAATGTTCAAGTGAACCTGATTGTGTGCACCTAGAACGCACAATATTCTAATCATTACCCCAATTAAAAAAATTAAAACCACTAACAACAATTAATGAGACATCAACTTATTGGGGTTTTTCCTGGCACATTCCATTCTAGTTTACAACCTAGGAACTTAAAGGAAGACTCGGCTGCCCTAGTAACCAGATTTGGGAATGGAGAAATGCTGCCGCCTTCAGGCCTTTTGCCACAGCAGCAGCTTTAAACACAGGGCTAACGGTCACTTAATATTCACAGGAATTGTAGGGCTGTAAATGACACATGTCCTAAAAAAATGTCCTGGGGTAGGTAATGGTCAAAAAAGTTCAAAACACGGAAAATATTTTCAAGAAAACAATTTAAAGAGGTAAGTTTTACTCACTCTTCCATTTAAAAACAAAAGAAGAACATGGATCAAAGCTCAATATCGCGAATTATTGCTTGGATGTAAACCCAAACTACAAAAAGATTTCGCCACCCAATTTTCAAAATGCCATCAGTAAAAATGTCGACAAACAATGAATGCTGACGGGTTTGTGGACAAATGCATACCCACTATGCTGTTGGTTGGAGGTAAACCGGTAACAGCTAATCATGAGGACAGAATGGAGCTGCATTTAAAAGGTAAAAGTTGAGCTACCATATGATGCGGCCGATCCCCTAATGGGCCTATAACCTACAAAGACCAGAATCAGAAACACACAGATAGGCAAACATGCACTGCGGCAATATTTACAATAGCCAAGACATGCAAGCAAACAAAATGTCCATCAACAGATAAATGGACAGAGAAGAAGTGGTATATGTACCGAATGGCATACTAGCCTTGGAAAAAAGTGAACAATCCCGTATTCATGACTACAGATGAGCCTAGAAATAATCATATTATCTTAAGTAAGTCAAAAGGGAATGACAAATATCTTATGATATCCTTTATAGAGGTTAGCCTAAGATTGCTACCAATGAACATATTTCCACAGAAAAAAGACACTCACAGACTTATAAAACAAACCAACGGTTAACCAAAATGAAAGGTGGGAGGATGGATAAATTAGGATTATGGGCATAACATACATATACTAATGTATGTTAAATGTATATGAACATATGACATATAAACTATATGAATTATATAATCACCAATACATATAAAATACATAATGACCAAACACCTGCCAAATACCAAGGGAGGTCAACTCAACACTCTGTAATAACATACATGGTAAGAGGATCCGGAGATGGACAGATATATGTATGAATAATTGACCAGATTCTGTACAGCCAGACAACCACAACACTCTATTCAAATTTACTTCGATAAGAAAGAGAAATTAAATTTAAAAAACAAACATAAGTAAGGAGACATAAACTTCTGGGGGTTTGTCCGAGCACATTCCAGTCTAATTTACAACCGAGGAACACGACGTCCAGGAAGACTCTGTTGCCCTAGTAACAAGAGTTGAGAACGTAGAAATGCTGCCGCCTTGTGGCTGTTTCCCACAACAGCAACTGTAAACAGAGTGCTAATGGTCACTTAACATTCACAAGGACTGCCGGGCTGTAAATGACACCTGCCCTCAGAAAAGGCCCTGGGGTAGGGAATAGCCAAGAAAATTCAACACATGACAAATTTTTCAAGCAGTCAATATGAAGAGGGATGTTGTACTCACTCTTTAAAAAGAAAAAGGAAAAGAAAACAAAAGACATGCCTAAAGCTCAGTATAAGGAATTGTTAGATGCATGCAAATCCAACCTCCAAAAAGGTTTCAGCTCACACCAGTCAAATGACCATCAGCAAAACGTCTACAAACTATAAATGCTGAAGGGGTTTTAGAGAACTGTGTACCTTCTAGCTGCTGGTGGGATGAAGAGTGGTAACAGCACTAACGACAACAGAATGGAGGTGGTTTAAAAGGTAAAAATTGAGCTACCATATGATCCGGCAGGGCACCTTCTGGGCCTATAACCTAAGACCACCAGGATCAGAAGGACAGAGGCAGGCAAATGTGCACTGCAGCAATATTTAAATAGCCAAGACACGGAAGCAAAAAAAAGGTCCCGAAACAGATGAATGGACATAGAAGAAGTGGTATATGTACAGAATGGAATATTAGCCACGCAAAAAATAAAACAATGCCATTTGCAGCACCACGGATGACCCTAGAGATAATCACACAACGTGAAGTAAGTCAGAATGCGAAAGACAAATGTCCTATGATATCACTTATGTTATCTGAAAATTCATAAAAATGAACAAATTTCCATAGAGAAAGACAATCTCAGACTGAGAAGGCAAACTTATGGTTGAGCCAATGCAAAGGTGTGAGGAGTGGATAAATTAGGATATTCGGGTTATCAAACATATACTAATACATATAAAATATATAATCACCAAAGACCTATGGAATACCAACAGTGGGCTACTCAACACTCTGTAATAACTTACATGGAAAAGGATACAAAGATCAATAGATATATGTATATGTGTAAACGAACAAGATTCTGCACACCTAGCACAAACGACATGTTTCAATCAAATTGGCTCTGATAAAAACTAAAAATTAAAGACACAAACAAGAATTAAGGAGGCTAAAACTTCTGGGGCTCTGTGCTGGCACATTCCACTCTAATCTGCAACGTAAAATCACATCTTCCAGGAAGGTTCTGTTACCTTAGCAAGCAGAGTTGGTAACGTACAAATGGTGCCACCCAACGCCGCTTCCTCAAACGGCAGCTTTAAATCCACTACTAATGGTCACTAATATTCACAAGGACTGTAGGGGTGTAAATGACACATGCCCTCAAAAAATGTCCTGCAGTAGGGAAGGGCCAAAGCAATTCAAAACACGGCAAATTTTTCAAGAGGGCAATTTGAAGTTGTAAGTTTAACTCAATCTTAAAAAAAATAAAAAGGATATTGATGAAAGCTCAACATCAGGAATTCTTAGACGCATGCAAAAGCATTCCACACAAAGTTATCACCTCACACTAGTCAGAATGACCATCAGCAAAAAGTCTACAAACAATAGATGTTGAAGAAGTTGTGGAGAATAGCATGACCTATAGCTCTAAGTGGGATGTGAAGTGGTAACAGCCAATAATAGGAACAGAATGGCAGTGCGTTGAAAAGGTAAACATTGAGTTACCATATGGTCCGGAAGGCTCACTATTGGGCCTGGCACCTGTGAAGACCAGAATCAAAACGACACAGATGGAACATCGTGTATTGCAGCAGTATTTACCATAGCCAAGACATGGAAGCAACAAAAATGTCCATCATCAGATGAATGGACGAAAGAGAGGTCCGTGTACACAATGGAATATCACACACAGAAAAGAATTGAAACAATGCCTTTTGCAGCACCATAGATGACGCTACAGATAATCATACAACTTGAAGTAAGTCACAAAGCGAGAGACACATATCCTATGATATCACGTATAGGTGTTATGTAAAAATTGATATTAATGAACTTATTTCCACAGAGAACGACACTCACATATTCAGAAAACAAACTTGTGGTTAACCAAATGGAAAGGTGTCAGGAATGTATAACGGAGGAGATTGGGTTTAACAGACATATGCTAATACTTATAAAATATCGAATCGCCAAAGACATACCAAATACCAAGAGAGGTCTACACAACATTCTGTAATAACCTATATGGAACAGGATCCAAACATGAAAAGATATATGTATCAATGAAACAGATTCTGTACACCTAGAACCAACACAACATTGCAACCAAATTTGCTCTGAGAAAAATAAAAATTAAACTAAGAATACCAACACCAAATAAGAAGACAGAAGTCTGAGGGGGTTTGTCCTGGCACATTCCACTCTAATTTGCGACCTACAAACAGGACTTCCAGGAAGGCTCTGTTGCCCTAGTAACCAGAGTTGGGAATATAGAAATGCCGCCGATTTGTGGCCGTCTCCTGCAACAGCAGCTTTAAACCCAGTGCTATTGGTTACTGCATATTCACAATTACTACAGGGTTGTAAATGACACCTGCCCTCAGAAAATGTCCTGCTGTAGGTAATGGCCAAAAGAATTCAGAAGACGGCCAATGTTTTCAAGGAAACAGTTTGAAGAGGTAAGTTTTACTCTTTTCCTGTTACAAGAAAAAAAAACCGGACGTGGATAAAAGCTCAATATCCGGAATTATTAGACGCATGCAAATCCAAAGTACAAAAAGGTATCACCACCGAACACTCAAAATGCCATCAGTAAAACGTCTACAAACAATAAATGCTGAAGGGGTTTTAGAGAACTGTGTACCCTCTACTTGCTGGTGGGATGGAAACTGGTAACAGGCAGTAGTGAGAACAGAATGGAGGTGCATTTAAAGGTAAAACTTGATCTACCATATGATCTAGTAGGCCCACTGCTGGCCCTATCCCCTGAGAAGACCAGAATCCGAAAGACACAGGCTGGCAATCCTGCACTGCATCAATATTTAGCAGAGCCAAGGCTTGGAAGCAACCAAAATGTCCATCAACCGATGAATGCACAAAGAAGAAGTGGTCCATGTACACAATGGAATATTCGCCATGGAAAAGAATGAAACACTGCTCTTTCCGGCACCATAGGTGAGCCTAGAGATAATCACAGAACATGAGGTAAGTCGGAAAGCAGACGACAAATATCCTGTGATATCACTACTAGGTGTTACCTAACAACTGACACAAGTGAACATATTTCCACAGAGAAAGAGACTCACAGACACAGAGAATAAACTAGGGTTTTCTAAACGGAAAGGTGGGAGGAATGGCTACATTAAGATTAGGGTTACCATACACATACAAATACATATTAAATACATATATCAAAAAGACCGATCCTATACCAAGGTAGGTCTACTGAACGCTCTGTAATAATTTACATGGGGGCGTCCTTAGTGGGGCGGTGGTTAAGAATCCGCCTGCCAATGCAGGGGACACAGGTTCGATCCCTGGTCCGCGAAGATCCCACATGCTGCAGAGCAATTAAGCCCGTGCACCACAACCACTGAGCCTGCGCTCTAGAGGCCACGAGCCACAACTACTGAGCCCACACGCCACAACTCCTGAAGCCCACAAGCCGAGAGCCCGTGCTGTGCAACAAGAGAAGCCACTGCAGTGAGCAGCCCGTGCACCGCAACGAAGACTAGCCCCCGCTCACTGCAACTAGAGAAAGCCCACATGCAGCAATGAAGACCCAATTCGGCCAATAGATAAATAAATAAATAAATAAATAAATAAATAATATTTATTGCAAAAAATAATAATAATTTACATGGGAAGAGGATCTGTACATGAATAGATACATACAATGTTCAATTGAACCTAATTGTGTGCACCTAGAACGCACAATATTCTAATCATTACCCCAATTAAAAAAATTAAAACCACTAACAACAATTAATGAGACATCAACTTATTGGGGTTTTTCCTGGCACATTCCATTCTAGTTTACAACCTAGGAACTTAAAGGAAGACTCGGCTGCCCTAGTAACCAGATTTGGGAATGGAGAAATGCTGCCGCCTTCAGGCCTTTTGCCACAGCAGCAGCTTTAAACACAGGGCTAACGGTCACTTAATATTCACAGGAATTGTAGGGCTGTAAATGACACATGTCCTAAAAAAATGTCCTGGGGTAGGTAATGGTCAAAAAAGTTCAAAACACGGAAAATATTTTCAAGAAAACAATTTAAAGAGGTAAGTTTTACTCACTCTTCCATTTAAAAACAAAAGAAGAACATGGATCAAAGCTCAATATCGCGAATTATTGCTTGGATGTAAACCCAAACTACAAAAAGATTTCGCCACCCAATTTTCAAAATGCCATCAGTAAAAATGTCGACAAACAATGAATGCTGACGGGTTTGTGGACAAATGCATACCCACTATGCTGTTGGTTGGAGGTAAACCGGTAACAGCTAATCATGAGGACAGAATGGAGCTGCATTTAAAAGGTAAAAGTTGAGCTACCATATGATGCGGCCGATCCCCTAATGGGCCTATAACCTACAAAGACCTGAATCAGAAACACACAGATAGGCAAACATGCACTGCGGCAATATTTACAATAGCCAAGACATGCAAGCAAACAAAATGTCCATCAACAGATAAATGGACAGAGAAGAAGTGGTATATGTACCGAATGGCATACTAGCCTTGGAAAAAAGTGAACAATCCCGTATTCATGACTACAGATGAGCCTAGAAATAATCATATTATCTTAAGTAAGTCAAAAGGGAATGACAAATATCTTATGATATCCTTTATAGAGGTTAGCCTAAGATTGCTACCAATGAACATATTTCCACAGAAAAAAGACACTCACAGACTTATAAAACAAACCAACGGTTAACCAAAATGAAAGGTGGGAGGATGGATAAATTAGGATTATGGGCATAACATACATATACTAATGTATGTTAAATGTATATGAACATATGACATATAAACTATATGAATTATATAATCACCAATACATATAAAATACATAATGACCAAACACCTGCCAAATACCAAGGGAGGTCAACTCAACACTCTGTAATAACATACATGGTAAGAGGATCCGGAGATGGACAGATATACGTATGAATAATTGACCAGATTCTGTACAGCCAGACAACCACAACACTCTATTCAAATTTACTTCGATAAGAAATAGAAATTAAATTTAAAAAACAAACATAAGTAAGGAGACATAAACTTCTGGGGGTTTGTCCGAGCACATTCCAGTCTAATTTACAACCGAGGAACACGACGTCCAGGAAGACTCTGTTGCCCTAGTAACAAGAGTTGAGAACGTAGAAATGCTGCCGCCTTGTGGCTGTTTCCCACAACAGCAACTGTAAACAGAGTGCTAATGGTCACTTAACATTCACAAGGACTGCCGGGCTGTAAATGACACCTGCCCTCAGAAAAGGCCCTGGGGTAGGGAATAGCCAAGAAAATTCAACACATGACAAATTTTTCAAGCAGTCAATATGAAGAGGGATGTTGTACTCACTCTTTAAAAAGAAAAAGGAAAAGAAAACAAAAGACATGCCTAAAGCTCAGTATAAGGAATTGTTAGATGCATGCAAATCCAACCTCCAAAAAGGTTTCAGCTCACACCAGTCAAATGACCATCAGCAAAACGTCTACAAACTATAAATGCTGAAGGGGTTTTAGAGAACTGTGTACCTTCTAGCTGCTGGTGGGATGAAGAGTGGTAACAGCACTAACGACAACAGAATGGAGGTGGTTTCAAAGGTAAAAATTGAGCTACCATATGATCCGGCAGGGCACCTTCTGGGCCTATAACCTAAGACCACCAGGATCAGAAGGACAGAGGCAGGCAAATGTGCACTGCAGCAATATTTAAATAGCCAAGACACG
Source organism: Balaenoptera ricei (assembly GCF_028023285.1). Lineage (NCBI taxonomy): Eukaryota > Metazoa > Chordata > Mammalia > Artiodactyla > Balaenopteridae > Balaenoptera > Balaenoptera ricei. The sequence continues at coordinate 93,366,434 of NC_082640.1, forward strand.
GAAGCAAAAAAAAGGTCCCGAAACAGATGAATGGACAAAGAAGAAGTGGTATATGTACAGAATGGAATATTAGCCACGCAAAAAATAAAACAATGCCATTTGCAGCACCACGGATGACCCTAGAGATAATCACACAACGTGAAGTAAGTCAGAATGCGAAAGACAAATGTCCTATGATATCACTTATGTTATCTGAAAATTCATAAAAATGAACAAATTTCCATAGAGAAAGATAATCTCAGACTGAGAAGGCAAACTTATGGTTGAGCCAATGAAAAGGTGTGAGGAGTGAATAAATTAGGATATTCGGGTTAACAAACATATGCTAATACATATAAAATATATAATCACCAAAGACCTATGGAATACCAACAGTGGGCTACTCAACACTCTGTAATAACCTACATGAAAAAGGATACAAAGATCAATAGATATATGTATATGTGTAAACGAACAAGATTCTGCACAACTAGCACAAACGACATGTTTCAATCAAATTGGCTCTGATAAAAACTAAAAATTAAAGACACAAACAAGAAATAAGGAGGCTAAAACTTCTGGGGCTCTGTGCTGGCACATTCCACTCTAATCTGCAACGTAAAATCACAACTTCCAGGAAGGTTCTGTTACCTTAGCAAGCAGAGTTGGTAACGTACAAATGGTGCCACCCAACGCCGCTTCCTCAAACGGCAGCTTTAAATCCACTACTAATGGTCACTAATATTCACAAGGACTGCAGGGGTGTAAATGACACATGCCCTCAAAAAATGTCCTGCAGTAGGGAAGGGCCAAAGCAATTCAAAACACGGCAAATTTTTCAAGAGGGCAATTTGAAGTTGTAAGTTTAACTCAATCTTAAAAAAAATAAAAAGGATATTGATGAAAGCTCAACATCAGGAATTATTAGACGCATGCAAATGCAATCCACACAAAGTTATCACCTCACACTAGTCGGAATGACCATCAGCAAAAAGCCTACAAACAATAGATGTTGAAGAAGTTGTGGAGAATAGCATGACCTATAGCTCTAAGTGGGATGTGAAGTGGTAACAGCCAATAATAGGAACAGAATGGCAGTGCGTTGAAAAGGTAAACATTGAGTTACCATATGGTCCGGAAGGCTCACTATTGGGCCTGGCACCTGTGAAGACCAGAATCAAAACGACACAGATGGAACATCGTGTATTGCAGCAGTATTTACCATAGCCAAGACATGGAAGCAACAAAAATGTCCATCATCAGATGAATGGACGAAAGAGAGGTCCGTGTACACAATGGAATATCACACACAGAAAAGAATTGAAACAATGCCTTTTGCAGCACCATAGATGACGCTACAGATAATCATACAACTTGAAGTAAGTCACAAAGCGAGAGACACATATCCTATGATATCACGTATAGGTGTTATGTAAAAACTGATATTAATGAACTTATTTCCACAGAGAACGACACTCACATATTCAGAAAACAAACTTGTGGTTAACCAAATGGAAAGGTGTCGGGAATGTATAACGGAGGAGATTGGGTTTAACAGACATATGCTAATACTTATAAAATATCGAATCGCCAAAGACATACCAAATACCAAGAGAGGTCTACACAACATTCTGTAATAACCTATATGGAACAGGATCCAAACATGAAAAGATATATGTATCAATGAAACAGATTCTGTACACCTAGAACCAACACAACATTGCAACCAAATTTGCTCTGAGAAAAATAAAAATTAAACTAAGAATACCAACACCAAATAAGAAGACAGAAGTCTGAGGGGGTTTGTCCTGGCACATTCCACTCTAATTTGCAACCTACAAACAGGACTTCCAGGAAGGCTCTGTTGCCCTAGTAACCAGAGTTGGGAATATAGAAATGCCGCCGATTTGTGGCCGTTTCCTGCAACAGCAGCTTTAAACCCAGTGCTAATGGTTACTGCATATTCACAATTACTACAGGGTTGTAAATGACACCTGCCCTCAGAAAATGTCCTGGTGTAGGTAATGGCCAAAAGAATTCAGAAGACGGCCAATGTTTTCAAGGAAACAGTTTGAAGAGGTAAGTTTTACTCTTTTCCTGTTACAAGAAAAAAAAACCGGACGTGGATAAAAGCTCAATATCGGGAATTATTAGACGCATGCAAATCCAAAGTACAAAAAGGTATCACCACCGAACACTCAAAATGCCATCAGTAAAACGTCTACAAACAATAAATGCTGAAGGGGTTTTAGAGAACTGTGTACCCTCTACTTGCTGGTGGGATGGAAACTGGTAACAGGCAGTAGTGAGAACAGAATGGAGGTGCATTTAAAGGTAAAACTTGATCTACCATATGATCTAGTAGGCCCACTGCTGGCCCTATCCCCTGAGAAGACCAGAATCCGAAAGACACAGGCTGGCAATCCTGCACTGCATCAATATTTAGCAGAGCCAAGGCTTGGAAGCAACCAAAATGTCCATCAACCGATGAATGCACAAAGAAGAAGTGGTCCATGTACACAATGGAATATTCGCCATGGAAAAGAATGAAACACTGCTCTTTCCGGCACCATAGGTGAGCCTAGAGATAATCACAGAACATGAGGTAAGTCGGAAAGCAGACGACAAATATCCTGTGATATCACTACTAGGTGTTACCTAACAACTGACACAAGTGAACATATTTCCACAGAGAAAGAGACTCACAGACACAGAGAATAAACTAGGGTTTTCTAAACGGAAAGGTGGGAGGAATGGCTACATTAAGATTAGGGTTACCATACACATACAAATACATATTAAATACATATATCAAAAAGACCGATCCTATACCAAGGTAGGTCTACTGAACGCTCTGTAATAATTTACATGGGGGCGTCCTTAGTGGGGCGGTGGTTAAGAATCCGCCTGCCAATGCAGGGGACACAGGTTCGATCCCTGGTCCGCGAAGATCCCACATGCTGCAGAGCAATTAAGCCCGTGCACCACAACCACTGAGCCTGCGCTCTAGAGGCCACGAGCCACAACTACTGAGCCCACACGCCACAACTCCTGAAGCCCACACGCCGAGAGCCCGTGCTGTGCAACAAGAGAAGCCACTGCAGTGAGCAGCCCGTGCACCGCAACGAAGACTAGCCCCCGCTCACTGCAACTAGAGAAAGCCCACATGCAGCAATGAAGACACAATTCGGCCAATAGATAAATAAATAAATAAATAAATAAATAAATAAATAAATAATATTTATTGCAAAAAATAATAATAATTTACATGGGAAGAGGATCTGTACATGAATAGATACATACAATGTTCAAGTGAACCTAATTGTGTGCACCTAGAACGCACAATATTCTAATCATTACCCCAATTAAAAAAATTAAAACCACTAACAACAATTAATGAGACATCAACTTATTGGGGTTTTTCCTGGCACATTCCATTCTAGTTTACAACCTAGGAACTTAAAGGAAGACTCGGCTGCCCTAGTAACCAGATTTGGGAATGGAGAAATGCTGCCGCCTTCAGGCCTTTTGCCACAGCAGCAGCTTTAAACACAGGGCTAACGGTCACTTAATATTCACAGGAATTGTAGGGTTGTAAATGACACATGTCCTAAAAAAATGTCCTGGGGTAGGTAATGGTCAAAAAAGTTCAAAACACGGAAAATATTTTCAAGAAAACAATTTAAAGAGGTAAGTTTTACTCACTCTTCCATTTAAAAACAAAAGAAGAACATGGATCAAAGCTCAATATCGCGAATTATTGCTTGGATGTAAACCCAAACTACAAAAAGATTTCGCCACCCAATTTTCAAAATGCCATCAGTAAAAATGTCGACAAACAATGAATGCTGACGGGTTTGTGGACAAATGCATACCCACTATGCTGTTGGTTGGAGGTAAACCGGTAACAGCTAATCATGAGGACAGAATGGAGCTGCATTTAAAAGGTAAAAGTTGAGCTACCATATGATGCGGCCGATCCCCTAATGGGCCTATAACCTACAAAGACCAGAATCAGAAACACACAGATAGGCAAACATGCACTGCGGCAATATTTACAATAGCCAAGACATGCAAGCAAACAAAATGTCCATCAACAGATAAATGGACAGAGAAGAAGTGGTATATGTACCGAATGGCATACTAGCCTTGGAAAAAAGTGAACAATCCCGTATTCATGACTACAGATGAGCCTAGAAATAATCATATTATCTTAAGTAAGTCAAAAGGGAATGACAAATATCTTATGATATCCTTTATAGAGGTTAGCCTAAGATTGCTACCAATGAACATATTTCCACAGAAAAAAGACACTCACAGACTTATAAAACAAACCAACGGTTAACAAAAATGAAAGGTGGGAGGATGGATAAATTAGGATTATGGGCATAGCATACATATACTAATGTATGTTAAATGTATATGAACATATGACATATAAACTATATGAATTATATAATCACCAATACATATAAAATACATAATGACCAAACACCTGCCAAATACCAAGGGAGGTCAACTCAACACTCTGTAATAACATACATGGTAAGAGGATCCGGAGATGGACAGATATACGTATGAATAATTGACCAGATTCTGTACAGCCAGACAACCACAACACTCTATTCAAATTTACTTCGATAAGAAATAGAAATTAAATTTAAAAAACAAACATAAGTAAGGAGACATAAACTTCTGGGGGTTTGTCCGAGCACATTCCAGTCTAATTTACAACCGAGGAACACGACGTCCAGGAAGACTCTGTTGCCCTAGTAACAAGAGTTGAGAACGTAGAAATGCTGCCGCCTTGTGGCTGTTTCCCACAACAGCAACTGTAAACAGAGTGCTAATGGTCACTTAACATTCACAAGGACTGCCGGGCTGTAAATGACGCCTGCCCTCAGAAAAGGCCCTGGGGTAGGGAATAGCCAAGAAAATTCAACACATGACAAATTTTTCAAGCAGTCAATATGAAGAGGGATGTTGTACTCACTCTTTAAAAAGAAAAAGGAAAAGAAAACAAAAGACATGCCTAAAGCTCAGTATAAGGAATTGTTAGATGCATGCAAATCCAACCTCCAAAAAGGTTTCAGCTCACACCAGTCAAATGACCATCAGCAAAACGTCTACAAACTATAAATGCTGAAGGGGTTTTAGAGAACTGTGTACCTTCTAGCTGCTGGTGGGATGAAGAGTGGTAACAGCACTAACGACAACAGAATGGAGGTGGTTTCAAAGGTAAAAATTGAGCTACCATATGATCCGGCAGGGCACCTTCTGGGCCTATAACCTAAGACCACCAGGATTGGAAAGACAGAGGCAGGCAAATGTGCACTGCAGCAATATTTAAATAGCCAAGACACGGAAGCAAAAAAAAGGTCCCGAAACAGATGAATGGACATAGAAGAAGTGGTATATGTACAGAATGGAATATTAGCCACGCAAAAAATAAAACAATGCCATTTGCAGCACCACGGATGACCCTAGAGATAATCACACAACGTGAAGTAAGTCAGAATGCGAAAGACAAATGTCCTATGATATCACTTATGTTATCTGAAAATTCATAAAAATGAACAAATTTCCATAGAGAAAGACAATCTCAGACTGAGAAGGCAAACTTATGGTTGAGCCAATGCAAAGGTGTGAGGAGTGGATAAATTAGGATATTCGGGTTATCAAACATATACTAATACATATAAAATATATAATCACCAAAGACCTATGGAATACCAACAGTGGGCTACTCAACACTCTGTAAAAACTTACATGGAAAAGGATACAAAGATCAATAGATATATGTATATGTGTAAACGAACAAGATTCTGCACACCTAGCACAAACGACATGTTTCAATCAAATTGGCTCTGATAAAAACTAAAAATTAAAGACACAAACAAGAATTAAGGAGGCTAAAACTTCTGGGGCTCTGTGCTGGCACATTCCACTCTAATCTGCAACGCAAAATCACATCTTCCAGGAAGGTTCTGTTACCTTAGCAAGCAGAGTTGGTAACTTACAAATGGTGCCACCCAAAGCCACTTCCTCAAACGGCAGCTTTAAATCCACTACTAATGGTCACTAATATTCACAAGGACTGCAGGGGTGTAAATGACACATGCCCTCAAAAAATGTCCTGCAGTAGGGAAGGGCCAAAGCAATTCAAAACACGGCAAATTTTTCAAGAGGGCAATTTGAAGTTGTAAGTTTAACTCAATCTTAAAAAAAAATAAAAAGGATATTGATGAAAGCTCAACATCAGGAATTCTTAGACGCATGCAAAAGCATTCCACACAAAGTTATCACCTCACACTAGTCAGAATGACCATCAGCAAAAAGTCTACAAACAATAGATGTTGAAGAAGTTGTGGAGAATAGCATGACCTATAGCTCTAAGTGGGATGTGAAGTGGTAACAGCCAATAATAGGAACAGAATGGCAGTGCGTTGAAAAGGTAAACATTGAGTTACCATATGGTCCGGAAGGCTCACTATTGGGCCTGGCACCTGTGAAGACCAGAATCAAAACGACACAGATGGAACATCGTGTATTGCAGCAGTATTTACCATAGCCAAGACATGGAAGCAACAAAAATGTCCATCATCAGATGAATGGACGAAAGAGAGGTCCGTGTACACAATGGAATATCACACACAGAAAAGAATTGAAACAATGCCTTTTGCAGCACCATAGATGACGCTACAGATAATCATACAACTTGAAGTAAGTCACAAAGCGAGAGACACATATCCTATGATATCACGTATAGGTGTTATGTAAAAATTGATATTAATGAACTTATTTCCACAGAGAACGACACTCACATATTCAGAAAACAAACTTGTGGTTAACCAAATGGAAAGGTGTCAGGAATGTATAACGGATGAGATTGGGTTTAACAGACATATGCTAATACTTATAAAATATCGAATCGCCAAAGACATACCAAATACCAAGAGAGGTCTACACAACATTCTGTAATAACCTATATGGAACAGGATCCAAACATGAAAAGATATATGTATCAATGAAACAGATTCTGTACACCTAGAACCAACACAACATTGCAACCAAATTTGCTCTGAGAAAAATAAAAATTAAACTAAGAATACCAACACCAAATAAGAAGACAGAAGTCTGAGGGGGTTTGTCCTGGCACATTCCACTCTAATTTGCGACCTACAAACAGGACTTCCAGGAAGGCTCTGTTGCCCTAGTAACCAGAGTTGGGAATATAGAAATGCCGCCGATTGGTGGCCGTTTCCTGCAACAGCAGCTTTAAACCCAGTGCTATTGGTCACTGCATATTCACAATTACTACAGGGTTGTAAATGACACCTGCCCTCAGAAAATGTCCTGCTGTAGGTAATGGCCAAAAGAATTCAGAAGACGGCCAATGTTTTCAAGGAAACAGTTTGAAGAGGTAAGTTTTACTCTTTTCATGTTACAAGAAAAAAAAACCGGACGTGGATAAAAGCTCAATATCGGGAATTATTAGACGCATGCAAATCCAAAGTACAAAAAGGTATCACCACCGAACACTCAAAATGCCATCAGTAAAACGTCTACAAACGATAAATGCTGAAGGGGTTTTAGAGAACTGTGTACCCTCTACTTGCTGGTGGGATGGAAACTGGTAACAGGCAGTAGTGAGAACAGAATGGAGGTGCATTTAAAGGTAAAACTTGATCTACCATATGATCTAGTAGGCCCACTGCTGGCCCTATCCCCTGAGAAGACCAGAATCCGAAAGACACAGGCTGGCAATCCTGCACTGCATCAATATTTAGCAGAGCCAAGGCTTGGAAGCAACCAAAATGTCCATCAACCGATGAATGCACAAAGAAGAAGTGGTCCATGTACACAATGGAATATTCGCCATGGAAAAGAATGAAACACTGCTCTTTCCGGCACCATAGGTGAGCCTAGAGATAATCACAGAACATGAGGTAAGTCGGAAAGCAGACGACAAATATCCTGTGATATCACTACTAGGTGTTACCTAACAACTGACACAAGTGAACATATTTCCACAGAGAAAGAGACTCACAGACACAGAGAATAAACTAGGGTTTTCTAAACGGAAAGGTGGGAGGAATGGCTACATTAAGATTAGGGTTACCATACACATACAAATACATATTAAATACATATATAAAAAAGACCGATCCTATACCAAGGTAGGTCTACTGAACGCTCTGTAATAATTTACATGGGGGCGTCCTTAGTGGGGCGGTGGTTAAGAATCCGCCTGCCAATGCAGGGGACACAGGTTCGATCCCTGGTCCGCGAAGATCTCACATGCTGCAGAGCAATTAAGCCCGTGCACCACAACCACTGAGCCTGCGCTCTAGAGGCCACGAGCCACAACTACTGAGCCCACACGCCACAACTCCTGAAGCCCACACGCCGAGAGCCTGTGCTGTGCAACAAGAGAAGCCACTGCAGTGAGCAGCCCGTGCACCGCAACGAAGACTAGCCCCCGCTCACTGCAACTAGAGAAAGCCCACATGCAGCAATGAAGACCCAATTCGGCCAATAGATAAATAAATAAATAAATAAATAAATAAATAAATAAATAAATAATATTTATTGCAAAAAATAATAATAATTTACATGGGAAGAGGATCTGTACATGAATAGATACATACAATGTTCAAGTGAACCTAATTGTGTGCACCTAGAATGCACAATATTCTAATCATTACCCCAATTAAAAAAAATAAAACCACTAACAACAATTAATGAGACATCAACTTATTGGGGTTTTTCCTGGCACATTCCATTCTAGTTTACAACCTAGGAACTTAAAGGAAGACTCGGCTGCCCTAGTAACCAGATTTGGGAATGGAGAAATGCTGCCGCCTTCAGGCCTTTTGCCACAGCAGCAGCTTTAAACACAGGGTAACGGTCACTTAATATTCACAGGAATTGTAGGGCTGTAAATGACACATGTCCTAAAAAAATGTCCTGGGGTAGGTAATGGTCAAAAAAGTTCAAAACACGGAAAATATTTTCAAGAAAACAATTTAAAGAGGTAAGTTTTACTCACTCTTCCATTTAAAAACAAAAGAAGAACATGGATCAAAGCTCAATATCGCGAATTATTGCTTGGATGTAAACCCAAACTACAAAAAGATTTCGCCACCCAATTTTCAAAATGCCATCAGTAAAAATGTCGACAAACAATGAATGCTGACGGGTTTGTGGACAAATGCAAACCCACTATGCTGTTGGTTGGAGGTAAACCGGTAACAGCTAATCATGAGGACAGAATGGAGCTGCATTTAAAAGGTAAAAGTTGAGCTACCATATGATGCGGCCGATCCCCTAATGGGCCTATAACCTACAAAGACCAGAATCAGAAACACACAGATAGGCAAACATGCACTGCGGCAATATTTACAATAGCCAAGACATGCAAGCAAACAAAATGTCCATCAACAGATAAATGGACAGAGAAGAAGTGGTATATGTACCGAATGGCATACTAGCCTTGGAAAAAAGTGAACAATCCCGTTTTCATGACTACAGATGAGCCTAGAAATAATCATATTATCTTAAGTAAGTCAAAAGGGAATGACAAATATCTTATGATATCCTTTATAGAGGTTAGCCTAAGATTGCTACCAATGAACATATTTCCACAGAAAAAAGACACTCACAGACTTATAAAACAAACCAACGGTTAACCAAAATGAAAGGTGGGAGGATGGATAAATTAGGATTATGGGCATAGCATACATATACTAATGTATGTTAAATGTATATGAACATATGACATATAAACTATATGAATTATATAATCACCAATACATATAAAATACATAATGACCAAACACCTGCCAAATACCAAGGGAGGTCAACTCAACACTCTGTAATAACATACATGGTAAGAGGATCCGGAGATGGACAGATATACATATGAATAATTGACCAGATTCTGTACAGCCAGACAACCACAACACTCTATTCAAATTTACTTCGATAAGAAATAGAAATTAAATTTAAAAAACAAACATAAGTAAGGAGACATAAACTTCTGGGGGTTTGTCCGAGCACATTCCAGTCTAATTTACAACCGAGGAACACGACGTCCAGGAAGACTCTGTTGCCCTAGTAACAAGAGTTGAGAACGTAGAAATGCTGCCGCCTTGTGGCTGTTTCCCACAACAGCAACTGTAAACAGAGTGCTAATGGTCACTTAACATTCACAAGGACTGCCGGGCTGTAAATGACACCTGCCCTCAGAAAAGGCCCTGGGGTAGGGAATAGCCAAGAAAATTCAACACATGACAAATTTTTCAAGCAGTCAATATGAAGAGGGATGTTGTACTCACTCTTTAAAAAGAAAAAGGAAAAGAAAACAAAAGACATGCCTAAAGCTCAGTATAAGGAATTGTTAGATGCATGCAAATCCAACCTCCAAAAAGGTTTCAGCTCACACCAGTCAAATGACCATCAGCAAAACGTCTACAAACTATAAATGCTGAAGGGGTTTTAGAGAACTGTGTACCTTCTAGCTGCTGGTGGGATGAAGAGTGGTAACAGCACTAACGACAACAGAATGGAGGTGGTTTAAAAGGTAAAAATTGAGCTACCATATGATCCGGCAGGGCACCTTCTGGGCCTATAACCTAAGACCACCAGGATTGGAAAGACAGAGGCAGGCAAATGTGCACTGCAGCAATATTTAAATAGCCAAGACACGGAAGCAAAAAAAAGGTCCCGAAACAGATGAATGGACATAGAAGAAGTGGTATATGTACAGAATGGAATATTAGCCACGCAAAAAATAAAACAATGCCATTTGCAGCACCACGGATAACCCTAGAGATAATCACACAACGTGAAGTAAGTCAGAATGCGAAAGACAAATGTCCTATGATATCACTTATGTTATCTGAAAATTCATAAAAATGAACAAATTTCCATAGAGAAAGACAATCTCAGACTGAGAAGGCAAACTTATGGTTGAGCCAATGCAAAGGTGTGAGGAGTGGATAAATTAGGATATTCGGGTTATCAAACATATACTAATACATATAAAATATATAATCACCAAAGACCTATGGAATACCAACAGTGGGCTACTCAACACTCTGTAAAAACTTACATGGAAAAGGATACAAAGATCAATAGATATATGTATATGTGTAAACGAACAAGATTCTGCACACCTAGCACAAACGACATGTTTCAATCAAATTGGCTCTGATAAAAACTAAAAATTAAAGACACAAACAAGAATTAAGGAGGCTAAAACTTCTGGGGCTCTGTGCTGGCACATTCCACTCTAATCTGCAACGCAAAATCACATCTTCCAGGAAGGTTCTGTTACCTTAGCAAGCAGAGTTGGTAACGTACAAATGGTGCCACCCAACGCCACTTCCTCAAACGGCAGCTTGAAATCCACTACTAATGGTCACTAATATTCACAAGGACTGCAGGGGTGTAAATGACACATGCCCTCAAAAAATGTCCTGCAGTAGGGAAGGGCCAAAGCAATTCAAAACACGGCAAATTTTTCAAGAGGGCAATTTGAAGTTGTAAGTTTAACTCAATCTTAAAAAAAAATAAAAAGGATATTGATGAAAGCTCAACATCAGGAATTCTTAGACGCATGCAAAAGCATTCCACACAAAGTTATCACCTCACACTAGTCAGAATGACCATCAGCAAAAAGTCTACAAACAATAGATGTTGAAGAAGTTGTGGAGAATAGCATGACCTATAGCTCTAAGTGGGATGTGAAGTGGTAACAGCCAATAATAGGAACAGAATGGCAGTGCGTTGAAAAGGTAAACATTGAGTTACCATATGGTCCGGAAGGCTCACTATTGGGCCTGGCACCTGTGAAGACCAGAATCAAAACGACACAGATGGAACATCGTGTATTGCAGCAGTATTTACCATAGCCAAGACATGGAAGCAGCAAAAATGTCCATCATCAGATGAATGGACGAAAGAGAGGTCCGTGTACACAATGGAATATCACACACAGAAAAGAATTGAAACAATGCCTTTTGCAGCACCATAGATGACGCTACAGATAATCATACAACTTGAAGTAAGTCACAAAGCGAGAGACACATATCCTATGATATCACGTATAGGTGTTATGTAAAAATTGATATTAATGAACTTATTTCCCCAGAGAAGGACACTCACATATTCAGAAAACAAACTTGTGGTTAACCAAATGGAAAGGTGTCAGGAATGTATAACGGAGGAGATTGGGTTTAACAGACATATGCTAATACTTATAAAATATCGAATCGCCAAAGACATACCAAATACCAAGAGAGGTCTACACAACATTCTGTAATAACCTATATGGAACAGGATCCAAACATGAAAAGATATATGTATCAATGAAACAGATTCTGTACACCTAGAACCAACACAACATTGCAACCAAATTTGCTCTGAGAAAAATAAAAATTAAACTAAGAATACCAACACCAAATAAGAAGACAGAAGTCTGAGGGGGTTTGTCCTGGCACATTCCACTCTAATTTGCGACCTACAAACAGGACTTCCAGGAAGGCTCTGTTGCCCTAGTAACCAGAGTTGGGAATATAGAAATGCCGCCGATTGGTGGCCGTTTCCTGCAACAGCAGCTTTAAACCCAGTGCTATTGGTCACTGCATATTCACAATTACTACAGGGTTGTAAATGACACCTGCCCTCAGAAAATGTCCTGCTGTAGGTAATGGCCAAAAGAATTCAGAAGACGGCCAATGTTTTCAAGGAAACAGTTTGAAGAGGTAAGTTTTACTCTTTTCCTGTTACAAGAAAAAAAACCGGACGTGGATAAAAGCTCAATATCGGGAATTATTAGACGCATGCAAATCCAAAGTACAAAAAGGTATCACCACCGAACACTCAAAATGCCATCAGTAAAACGTCTACAAACAATAAATGCTGAAGGGGTTTTAGAGAACTGTGTACCCTCTACTTGCTGGTGGGATGTAAACTGGTAACAGCCAGTAGTGAGAACAGAATGGAGGTGCATTTAAAGGTAAAACTTGAACTACCATATGATCTAGTAGGCCCACTGCTGGCCCTATCCCCTGAGAAGACCAGAATCCGAAAGACACAGGCTGGCAATCCTGCACTGCATCAATATATAGAAGAGCCAGGGCTTGGAAGCAACCAAACTGTCTATCAACCGATGAATGCACAAAGAAGAAGTGGTCCATGTACACAATGGAATATTCGCCATGGAAAAGAATGAAACACTGCTCTTTCCGGCACCATAGGTGAGCCTAGAGATAATCACAGAACATGAGGTAAGTCGGAAAGCAGACGACAAATATCCTGTGATATCACTACTAGGTGTTACCTAACAACTGACACAAGTGAACATATTTCCACAGAGAAAGAGACTCACAGACACAGAGAATAAACTAGGGTTTTCTAAACGGAAAGGTGGGAGGAATGGCTACATTAAGATTAGGGTTACCATACACATACAAATACATATTAAATACATATATCAAAAAGACCGATCCTATACCAAGGTAGGTCTACTGAATGCTCTGTAATAATTTACATGGGGGCTTCCTTAGTGGGGCGGTGGTTAAGAATCCGCCTGCCAATGCAGGGGACACAGGTTCGATCCCTGGTCCGCGAAGATCCCACATGCTGCAGAGCAATTAAGCCCGTGCACCACAACCACTGAGCCTGCGCTCTAGAGGCCACGAGCCACAACTACTGAGCCCACACGCCACAACTCCTGAAGCCCACACGCCGAGAGCCCGTGCTGTGCAACAAGAGAAGCCACTGCAGTGAGCAGCCCGTGCACCGCAACGAAGACTAGCCCCCGCTCACTGCAACTAGAGAAAGCCCACATGCAGCAATGAAGACCCAATTCGGCCAATAGATAGATAAATAAATAAATAAATAAATAAATAAATAAATAAATAAATAAATAAATAATATTTATTGCAAAAAATAATAATAATTTACATGGGAAGAGGATCTGTACATGAATAGATACATACAATGTTCAAGTGAACCTAATTGTGTGCACCTAGAATGCACAATATTCTAATCATTACCCCAATTAAAAAAATTAAAACCACTAAAAACAATTAATGAGACATCAACTTATTGGGGTTTTTCCTGGCACATTCCATTCTAGTTTACAACCTAGGAACTTAAAGGAAGACTCGGCTGCCCTAGTAACCAGATTTGGGAATGGAGAAATGCTGCCGCCTTCAGGCCTTTTGCCACAGCAGCAGCTTTAAACACAGGGTAACGGTCACTTAATATTCACAGGAATTGTAGGGCTGTAAATGACACATGTCCTAAAAAAATGTCCTGGGGTAGGTAATGGTCAAAAAAGTTCAAAACACGGAAAATATTTTCAAGAAAACAATTTAAAGAGGTAAGTTTTACTCACTCTTCCATTTAAAAACAAAAGAAGAACATGGATCAAAGCTCAATATCGCGAATTATTGCTTGGATGTAAACCCAAACTACAAAAAGATTTCGCCACCCAATTTTCAAAATGCCATCAGTAAAAATGTCGACAAACAATGAATGCTGACGGGTTTGTGGACAAATGCATACCCACTATGCTGTTGGTTGGAGGTAAACCGGTAACAGCTAATCATGAGGACAGAATGGAGCTGCATTTAAAAGGTAAAAGTTGAGCTACCATATGATGCGGCCGATCCCCTAATGGGCCTATAACCTACAAAGACCAGAATCAGAAACACACAGATAGGCAAACATGCACTGCGGCAATATTTACAATAGCCAAGACATGCAAGCAAACAAAATGTCCATCAACAGATAAATGGACAGAGAAGAAGTGGTATATGTACCGAATGGCATACTAGCCTTGGAAAAAAGTGAACAATCCCGTTTTCATGACTACAGATGAGCCTAGAAATAATCATATTATCTTAAGTAAGTCAAAAGGGAATGACAAATATCTTATGATATCCTTTATAGAGGTTAGCCTAAGATTGCTACCAATGAACATATTTCCACAGAAAAAAGACACTCACAGACTTATAAAACAAACCAACGGTTAACCAAAATGAAAGGTGGGAGGATGGATAAATTAGGATTATGGGCATAGCATACATATACTAATGTATGTTAAATGTATATGAACATATGACATATAAACTATATGAATTATATAATCACCAATACATATAAAATACATAATGACCAAACACCTGCCAAATACCAAGGGAGGTCAACTCAACACTCTGTAATAACATACATGGTAAGAGGATCCGGAGATGGACAGATATACGTATGAATAATTGACCAGATTCTGTACAGCCAGACAACCACAACACTCTATTCAAATTTACTTCGATAAGAAATAGAAATTAAATTTAAAAAACAAACATAAGTAAGGAGACATAAACTTCTGGGGGTTTGTCCGAGCACATTCCAGTCTAATTTACAACCGAGGAACACGACGTCCAGGAAGACTCTGTTGCCCTAGTAACAAGAGTTGAGAACGTAGAAATGCTGCCGCCTTGTGGCTGTTTCCCACAACAGCAACTGTAAACAGAGTGCTAATGGTCACTTAACATTCACAAGGACTGCCGGGCTGTAAATGACACCTGCCCTCAGAAAAGGCCCTGGGGTAGGGAATAGCCAAGAAAATTCAACACATGACAAATTTTTCAAGCAGTCAATATGAAGAGGGATGTTGTACTCACTCTTTAAAAAGAAAAAGGAAAAGAAAACAAAAGACATGCCTAAAGCTCAGTATAAGGAATTGTTAGATGCATGCAAATCCAACCTCCAAAAAGGTTTCAGCTCACACCAGTCAAATGACCATCAGCAAAAAGTCTACAAACTATAAATGCTGAAGGGGTTTTAGAGAACTGTGTACCTTCTAGCTGCTGGTGGGATGAAGAGTGGTAACAGCACTAACGACAACAGAATGGAGGTGGTTTCAAAGGTAAAAATTGAGCTACCATATGATCCGGCAGGGCACCTTCTGGGCCTATAACCTAAGACCACCAGGATTGGAAAGACAGAGGCAGGCAAATGTGCACTGCAGCAATATTTAAATAGCCAAGACACGGAAGCAAAAAAAAGGTCCCGAAACAGATGAATGGACATAGAAGAAGTGGTATATGTACAGAATGGAATATTAGCCACGCAAAAAATAAAACAATGCCATTTGCAGCACCACGGATGACCCTAGAGATAATCACACAACGTGAAGTAAGTCAGAATGCGAAAGACAAATGTCCTATGATATCACTTATGTTATCTGAAAATTCATAAAAATGAACAAATTTCCATAGAGAAAGACAATCTCAGACTGAGAAGGCAAACTTATGGTTGAGCCAATGCAAAGGTGTGAGGAGTGGATAAATTAGGATATTCGGGTTATCAAACATATACTAATACATATAAAATATATAATCACCAAAGACCTATGGAATACCAACAGTGGGCTACTCAACACTCTGTAATAACTTACATGGAAAAGGATACAAAGATCAATAGATATATGTATATGTGTAAACGAACAAGATTCTGCACACCTAGCACAAACGACATGTTTCAATCAAATTGGCTCTGATAAAAACTAAAAATTAAAGACACAAACAAGAATTAAGGAGGCTAAAACTTCTGGGGCTCTGTGCTGGCACATTCCACTCTAATCTGCAACGTAAAATCACAACTTCCAGGAAGGTTCTGTTACCTTAGCAAGCAGAGTTGGTAACGTACAAATGGTGCCACCCAACGCCGCTTCCTCAAACGGCAGCTTTAAATCCACTACTAATGGTCACTAATATTCACAAGGACTGCAGGGGTGTAAATGACACATGCCCTCAAAAAATGTCCTGCAGTAGGGAAGGGCCAAAGCAATTCAAAACACGGCAAATTTTTCAAGAGGGCAATTTGAAGTTGTAAGTTTAACTCAATCTTAAAAAAAATAAAAAGGATATTGATGAAAGCTCAACATCAGGAATTCTTAGACGCATGCAAAAGCATTCCACACAAAGTTATCACCTCACACTAGTCAGAATGACCATCAGCAAAAAGTCTACAAACAATAGATGTTGAAGAAGTTGTGGAGAATAGCATGACCTATAGCTCTAAGTGGGATGTGAAGTGGTAACAGCCAATAATAGGAACAGAATGGCAGTGCGTTGAAAAGGTAAACATTGAGTTACCATATGGTCCGGAAGGCTCACTATTGGGCCTGGCACCTGTGAAGACCAGAATCAAAACGACACAGATGGAACATCGTGTATTGCAGCAGTATTTACCATAGCCAAGACATGGAAGCAACAAAAATGTCCATCATCAGATGAATGGACGAAAGAGAGGTCCGTGTACACAATGGAATATCACACACAGAAAAGAATTGAAACAATGCCTTTTGCAGCACCATAGATGACGCTACAGATAATCATACAACTTGAAGTAAGTCACAAAGCGAGAGACACATATCCTATGATATCACGTATAGGTGTTATGTAAAAATTGATATTAATGAACTTATTTCCCCAGAGAAGGACACTCACATATTCAGAAAACAAACTTGTGGTTAACCAAATGGAAAGGTGTCAGGAATGTATAACGGAGGAGATTGGGTTTAACAGACATATGCTAATACTTATAAAATATCGAATCGCCAAAGACATACCAAATACCAAGAGAGGTCTACACAACATTCTGTAATAACCTATATGGAACAGGATCCAAACATGAAAAGATATATGTATCAATGAAACAGATTCTGTACACCTAGAACCAACACAACATTGCAACCAAATTTGCTCTGAGAAAAATAAAAATTAAACTAAGAATACCAACACCAAATAAGAGGACAGAAGTCTGAGGGGGTTTGTCCTGGCACATTCCACTCTAATTTGCGACCTACAAACAGGACTTCCAGGAAGGCTCTGTTGCCCTAGTAACCAGAGTTGGGAATATAGAAATGCCGCCGATTGGTGGCCGTTTCCTGCAACAGCAGCTTTAAACCCAGTGCTATTGGTCACTGCATATTCACAATTACTACAGGGTTGTAAATGACACCTGCCCTCAGAAAATGTCCTGCTGTAGGTAATGGCCAAAAGAATTCAGAAGACGGCCAATGTTTTCAAGGAAACAGTTTGAAGAGGTAAGTTTTACTCTTTTCCTGTTACAAGAAAAAAAAAACGGACGTGGATAAAAGCTCAATATCGGGAATTATTAGACGCATGCAAATCCAAAGTACAAAAAGGTATCACCACCGAACACTCAAAATGCCATCAGTAAAACGTCTACAAACAATAAATGCTGAAGGGGTTTTAGAGAACTGTGTACCCTCTACTTGCTGGTGGGATGGAAACTGGTAACAGCCAGTAGTGAGAACAGAATGGAGGTGCATTTAAAGGTAAAACTTGATCTACCATATGATCTAGTAGGCCCACTGCTGGCCCTATCCCCTGAGAAGACCAGAATCCGAAAGACACAGGCTGGCAATCCTGCACTGTATCAATATTTAGCAGAGCCAAGGCTTGGAAGCAACCAAAATGTCCATCAACCGATGAATGCACAAAGAAGAAGTGGTCCATGTACACAATGGAATATTCGCCATGGAAAAGAATGAAACACTGCTCTTTCCGGCACCATAGGTGAGCCTAGAGATAATCACAGAACATGAGGTAAGTCGGAAAGCAGACGACAAATATCCTGTGATATCACTACTAGGTGTTACCTAACAACTGACACAAGTGAACATATTTCCACAGAGAAAGAGACTCACAGACACAGAGAATAAACTAGGGTTTTCTAAACGGAAAGGTGGGAGGAATGGCTACATTAAGATTAGGGTTACCATACACATACAAATACATATTAAATACATATATCAAAAAGACCGATCCTATACCAAGGTAGGTCTACTGAACGCTCTGGAATAATTTACATGGGGGCTTCCTTAGTGGGGCGGTGGTTAAGAATCCGCCTGCCAATGCAGGGGACACAGGTTCGATCCCTGGTCCGCGAAGATCCCACATGCTGCAGAGCAATTAAGCCCGTGCACCACAACCACTGAGCCTGCGCTCTAGAGGCCACGAGCCACAACTACTGAGCCCACACGCCACAACTCCTGAAGCCCACACGCCGAGAGCCCGTGCTGTGCAACAAGAGAAGCCACTGCAGTGAGCAGCCCGTGCACCGCAACGAAGACTAGCCCCCGCTCACTGCAACTAGAGAAAGCCCACATGCAGCAATGAAGACCCAATTCGGCCAATAGATAGATAAATAAATAAATAAATAAATAAATAAATAAATAAATAAATAAATAATATTTATTGCAAAAAATAATAATAATTTACATGGGAAGAGGATCTGTACATGAATAGATACATACAATGTTCAAGTGAACCTAATTGTGTGCACCTAGAATGCACAATATTCTAATCATTACCCCAATTAAAAAAATTAAAACCACTAAAAACAATTAATGAGACATCAACTTATTGGGGTTTTTCCTGGCACATTCCATTCTAGTTTACAACCTAGGAACTTAAAGGAAGGCTCGGCTGCCCTAGTAACCAGATTTGGGAATGGAGAAATGCTGCCGCCTTCAGGCCTTTTGCCACAGCAGCAGCTTTAAACACAGGGTAACGGTCACTTAATATTCACAGGAATTGTAGGGCTGTAAATGACACATGTCCTAAAAAAATGTCCTGGGGTAGGTAATGGTCAAAAAAGTTCAAAACACGGAAAATATTTTCAAGAAAACAATTTAAAGAGGTAAGTTTTACTCACTCTTCCATTTAAAACAAAAGAAGAACATGGATCAAAGCTCAATATCGCGAATTATTGCTTGGATGTAAACCCAAACTACAAAAAGATTTCGCCACCCAATTTTCAAAATGCCATCAGTAAAAATGTCGACAAACAATGAATGCTGACGGGTTTGTGGACAAATGCATACCCACTATGCTGTTGGTTGGAGGTAAACCGGTAACAGCTAATCATGAGGACAGAATGGAGCTGCATTTAAAAGGTAAAAGTTGAGCTACCATATGATGCGGCCGATCCCCTAATGGGCCTATAACCTACAAAGACCAGAATCAGAAACACACAGATAGGCAAACATGCACTGCGGCAATATTTACAATAGCCAAGACATGCAAGCAAACAAAATGTCCATCAACAGATAAATGGACAGAGAAGAAGTGGTATATGTACCGAATGGCATACTAGCCTTGGAAAAAAGTGAACAATCCCGTTTTCATGACTACAGATGAGCCTAGAAATAATCATATTATCTTAAGTAAGTCAAAAGGGAATGACAAATATCTTATGATATCCTTTATAGAGGTTAGCCTAAGATTGCTACCAATGAACATATTTCCACAGAAAAAAGACCCTCACAGACTTATAAAACAAACCAACGGTTAACCAAAATGAAAGGTGGGAGGATGGATAAATTAGGATTATGGGCATAGCATACATATACTAATGTATGTTAAATGTATATGAACATATGACATATAAACTATATGAATTATATAATCACCAATACATATAAAATACATAATGACCAAACACCTGCCAAATACCAAGGGAGGTCAACTCAACACTCTGTAATAACATACATGGTAAGAGGATCCGGAGATGGACAGATATACGTATGAATAATTGACCAGATTCTGTACAGCCAGACAACCACAACACTCTATTCAAATTTACTTCGATAAGAAATAGAAATTAAATTTAAAAAACAAACATAAGTAAGGAGACATAAACTTCTGGGGGTTTGTCCGAGCACATTCCAGTCTAATTTACAACCGAGGAACACGACGTCCAGGAAGACTCTGTTGCCCTAGTAACAAGAGTTGAGAACGTAGAAATGCTGCCGCCTTGTGGCTGTTTCCCACAACAGCAACTGTAAACAGAGTGCTAATGGTCACTTAACATTCACAAGGACTGCCGGGCTGTAAATGACACCTGCCCTCAGAAAAGGCCCTGGGGTAGGGAATAGCCAAGAAAATTCAACACATGACAAATTTTTCAAGCAGTCAATATGAAGAGGGATGTTGTACTCACTCTTTAAAAAGAAAAAGGAAAAGAAAACAAAAGACATGCCTAAAGCTCAGTATAAGGAATTGTTAGATGCATGCAAATCCAACCTCCAAAAAGGTTTCAGCTCACACCAGTCAAATGACCATCAGCAAAAAGTCTACAAACTATAAATGCTGAAGGGGTTTTAGAGAACTGTGTACCTTCTAGCTGCTGGTGGGATGAAGAGTGGTAACAGCACTAACGACAACAGAATGGAGGTGGTTTCAAAGGTAAAAATTGAGCTACCATATGATCCGGCAGGGCACCTTCTGGGCCTATAACCTAAGACCACCAGGATTGGAAAGACAGAGGCAGGCAAATGTGCACTGCAGCAATATTTAAATAGCCAAGACACGGAAGCAAAAAAAAGGTCCCGAAACAGATGAATGGACATAGAAGAAGTGGTATATGTACAGAATGGAATATTAGCCACGCAAAAAATAAAACAATGCCATTTGCAGCACCACGGATGACCCTAGAGATAATCACACAACGTGAAGTAAGTCAGAATGCGAAAGACAAATGTCCTATGATATCACTTATGTTATCTGAAAATTCATAAAAATGAACAAATTTCCATAGAGAAAGACAATCTCAGACTGAGAAGGCAAACTTATGGTTGAGCCAATGCAAAGGTGTGAGGAGTGGATAAATTAGGATATTCGGGTTATCAAACATATACTAATACATATAAAATATATAATCACCAAAGACCTATGGAATACCAACAGTGGGCTACTCAACACTCTGTAATAACTTACATGGAAAAGGATACAAAGATCAATAGATATATGTATATGTGTAAACGAACAAGATTCTGCACACCTAGCACAAACGACATGTTTCAATCAAATTGGCTCTGATAAAAACTAAAAATTAAAGACACAAACAAGAATTAAGGAGGCTAAAACTTCTGGGGCTCTGTGCTGGCACATTCCACTCTAATCTGCAACGTAAAATCACAACTTCCAGGAAGGTTCTGTTACCTTAGCAAGCAGAGTTGGTAACGTACAAATGGTGCCACCCAACGCCGCTTCCTCAAACGGCAGCTTTAAATCCACTACTAATGGTCACTAATATTCACAAGGACTGCAGGGGTGTAAATGACACATGCCCTCAAAAAATGTCCTGCAGTAGGGAAGGGCCAAAGCAATTCAAAACACGGCAAATTTTTCAAGAGGGCAATTTGAAGTTGTAAGTTTAACTCAATCTTAAAAAAAATAAAAAGGATATTGATGAAAGCTCAACATCAGGAATTCTTAGACGCATGCAAAAGCATTCCACACAAAGTTATCACCTCACACTAGTCAGAATGACCATCAGCAAAAAGTCTACAAACAATAGATGTTGAAGAAGTTGTGGAGAATAGCATGACCTATAGCTCTAAGTGGGATGTGAAGTGGTAACAGCCAATAATAGGAACAGAATGGCAGTGCGTTGAAAAGGTAAACATTGAGTTACCATATGGTCCGGAAGGCTCACTATTGGGCCTGGCACCTGTGAAGACCAGAATCAAAACGACACAGATGGAACATCGTGTATTGCAGCAGTATTTACCATAGCCAAGACATGGAAGCAACAAAAATGTCCATCATCAGATGAATGGACGAAAGAGAGGTCCGTGTACACAATGGAATATCACACACAGAAAAGAATTGAAACAATGCCTTTTGCAGCACCATAGATGACGCTACAGATAATCATACAACTTGAAGTAAGTCACAAAGCGAGAGACACATATCCTATGATATCACGTATAGGTGTTATGTAAAAATTGATATTAATGAACTTATTTCCCCAGAGAAGGACACTCACATATTCAGAAAACAAACTTGTGGTTAACCAAATGGAAAGGTGTCAGGAATGTATAACGGAGGAGATTGGGTTTAACAGACATATGCTAATACTTATAAAATATCGAATCGCCAAAGACATACCAAATACCAAGAGAGGTCTACACAACATTCTGTAATAACCTATATGGAACAGGATCCAAACATGAAAAGATATATGTATCAATGAAACAGATTCTGTACACCTAGAACCAACACAACATTGCAACCAAATTTGCTCTGAGAAAAATAAAAATTAAACTAAGAATACCAACACCAAATAAGAGGACAGAAGTCTGAGGGGGTTTGTCCTGGCACATTCCACTCTAATTTGCGACCTACAAACAGGACTTCCAGGAAGGCTCTGTTGCCCTAGTAACCAGA